>NW_028258315.1:16995227-17146742 GCF_053883595.1 Heterocephalus glaber
GACAATGATAATGGCGTCTCCTGGGCGGTCGGTCCGGGGTCTGCCTGGAACAAGGACCATATATAATGACCACATTACTCAGCATGGCCACACGACCTATCACTGCTGCCACAAAGACAACAATGCTACTAAAATGTTGCTCAGCACCTTGGCTCACTTGCGAACTTCTCTCATTACCTCTTCTTCACTATTGGATGACACTTTAACATCAGAATGCCACTGCTTTTGAGAACAAAGAAGCGGAAGTGTTGCTTTAGCATCTGCAGTATATACAATATAAACAGGCATGACTGACATACAGATGCTACAGGTGATTTTTTAAAGAGATGCATTTCCAGGCCAGGGATGTAGCTCAGTGGCACCGAGCCTGCCTGGTGAGTGTAAGGTCCTGAGTTCGATTCCCAGTACCAAAAATAAATAAATTAATAAATGAATAAAAAAAGACCTATTTCCTAAGTCTTACATCTATAAACTGGAAATCGCATAATTATTTATACACTGAGGGAAGAAAACACACTGCCAGTGAAACTCTGACATGGCACGGATGCGTTCTGATCTCCAAGATGCTACAATATGAAAAAATAAAAAACATGCATCTTAAAAATCAAATAAAATACACTTGCATTATTATTTCTACTTCAAAGTCAGTTTCTGATAAAGCATGTCTCTCTCATAGACCAAACATGTCTTACTGATGCCCTTCTGCTTGATGAAATCCGATTTTGTGATTCACCCAATTGTCTTGCCATTCTTCCTGGGTTATTATTCGGTTTTTCTGTACCTCACTATCAGGGTACTCTTTAATATCAAGTGAAGTTCTTGTATCATTCATAGTTTGGTAGATATCACTGTCTCACAGGCAGACAACTCCAATGTCTAAATGGAAAAGATTATCAATATTGTCATTTAAGGTCACTGAAATTCTGTTGAACTAAATGAAAACCTATTATCCTCAGAAGACAGCTTTTAAAAAATATTTAATCATCCAATAGAAAACCCATACAAAAAATTACTTTTCAGTGAGTCTGGCAACAGAGACATAACTTATATTACATGTTAGGAAAGATGTTTAAATAAATTGAATCATATCTTAACACAGTGAAAGGGTTTGATTTCAATTTTTTTTTTTTTTTTTTTTTTGGTACCAGGGATTGAATTCAGGACCTTGCGCTTGCAAGGCAGGCACAGGGCGCCATTGAGCTAAATCCCTGGTTCGATTTCAATTTTTAAAAGGGGGAAGGGGACAAAAACAACCAGGCATTCCACAGTTTATGGTTTTTGTAAGCTTAGAATTTTTCTATTATTTTATTCGTTTTAACATATTAGTATTTACTTGCTACTTTTATCAGTGTTATGCACAATTTGAAGAGTTCAACAGATTTGTCATGGAAATAGCAACTTCCTTCCCAATGAAAGAGGCAACAACGTCTAAATCTTTTGCTGAGTCATGCTATTTCAAATTAGCATGCTGGTTTTGTACCTTCTCTACTTTTTCACTTCCAGGCAGCATCTCGAGAAGATATGCAGCTCATTCTCTTCCAACTTCCTAAGACACACACACACACACCATCTTTTTATCTGTCTTACACCCTCATAGCATATTTTTGATGAGATATTTTGGGTGTACCTTATTGTAACAAGTAAATACTATTCATAGACAAGCCAAATGGTGTTCTATGATTACTTTTCCATACAATGTTTTAATTCTATAGTTAATAACTGTCTTCCTTACTCATTTATGGAGTTTTCCCATACTTGTTAGTAATTTGACTTCAAGCTCTGCCAATTGTCATCAGATGTGACAGTCACCAGCTAGTCTAGGTGCTTGGTTCAGCGATAAGGGATGTTAAAATCAAGGCATTCAGCATGAATTTACAGGAAAAAGCTTTCATTAAAAAATAAGAGGAAAATAAAGGGAAGTACAGCTCTGACAAAGATCAAGCTGGTCCCCTAACAAAGGAGAGTAAGAGAAGATAAGAAAAGGGCTTCCATTTGACGGAAAGGGACACAGGTCTGATGTGGTGGCCTGTTCGCAAAAGAACGGAGACCAGTTTCATGGGATGCTGTGGTGGGCCAGGGTCTGGCTAATCACTATCTCAGTCCTGATTTTATAGCTCCAGAGGAATCCTTACGGCTTCAGGGGAAATTCAATTGTCTCAGTCTTGTGAGGTTGTACTAGAATTCAAGATGTAAGGCAGCGGAGACTTCTGAGCTTACCGAATGTCCCTATAAATCCTGAAAAATGACTTTAGTTATTCTTATCTTGATGTCATCAATCTTGAAGGAGGATGAGGTAGGCTGGCTAAATTCAGGGCTAAGAAAACTTGTTTTGCCAACTTTTCTTAAATGATCAACATACTTGTATCTTCAGCTTTCAGGTAATAAGGGATTCGTAGTGGTCAAGTTTTGTTTAGCTTTTAGTTACCTGTTAGGCATCTGTAAGCCCAAGGAAAAGTCATGAGTTTTAGCAAAAGCTGTTCTGCCTCAGAAGAGAACACAAATCATGTTTTTAATGAGTAACAGGCGGAGAGGCCAAAAGTGTATTTGTCCTTTCTTATGGTGGTCTCTGACAGTGTCATCACAACTGTTTATACCTTCAAAAAATCCTGATATTTGATTTAGCTCAGTGGTTTCGTTGCCTGCTGCGCAAGTGCAAGGACCAGAGTTCGATCCCTGGTACAAAAAAAAAATCTTGTTATTGGTAGAGTTTCAGGAAGAGGCAAAAATAGATGCATGGGTTCAGTAGCTTTATTTCTATACTCTCAGTTTGTATTTTTGATAATTTTCTCATAGCTTCTTTTTTGCATGGGAAAATGCACATACAGGGAACTGAGAAAAAAGAACAAACAAACATAATTGCAAGTCCATCAGAATATACTGTACAAGGAAAATACATTTCACCGTCAACTTTGCAGTATTAGGGCAATGTAACACTACAATTTCAACATCCCATTCAAGTCGTTAGTAAAAACTGAGTTAGCTTGCATTATGATGGCATGCTATAACTGGTTTTTCCAACTTTATGATTTATCCATGACAGATCAAACACCACAAAAAAGCAGGAACTTGAGGAAAAGTTCCCTTTTGATCTAGTTTGGCTTCAAAGCATCCAGGGTTAAATGAGACGGGACCTCCATCATTACGGGAAACCAGATTCCCTTCTCAGCAAATTATTTGTTAACAAATGCTAGAATTTTCTAAGAAGTCAGTGGGAAGTATCTACTAATGTTGAGAAAAGCAAGTGAATCCCACTTTCCCTACGTCTTTTTATGTTTCTGTCATAAAAGGGAGTCACAATCTTTATCACACAGCCGGAGCAACCTAGAATCGCACAACTAACTCCACATAAACTTGACTGATAACACCATCATGAATACAATCACTTCTCAGCTGTGTTAACGACTTCTCAGTGTGTACATTTGTCTACGTCATTTCTGGAGCATAAAAAGTCTTTAAGAGTATGTAAAGGTGCATATCTCCAATGACTAATGTCATTATCTTAGACACCTAAAATGTACCAATAAAAGGATATACAAAAAATAGTCTTTTTAAACACAGAGTGCAAAGTATATGAATCAGAAAAAGTAAATTTCACAATTATTCCTACTCATAATCTTTAATTTAAAATGAGTTCTTTGTTCCCCAAGTCCTCCTCTACCTTGAAAAAAACCCCCTATTTCTGCTTTATTTTTAAATTTCCTTAAATTGAAGAGTAATTTCTCCAAGGCACACAGATCTCGCCTACGGCTCGGTGAACTCTGACACGCGAATGGAGTTCGCACAGCGCTCCTTCCGACCCTCTGCGGCGCCAGGCACCACTGGCCCCGGCCCGGACTCCTCCCTCCCTAAAATCACAAGGCTCCGGTGCTTTGCAGTCACTTCGGCTCACGCACTCAAAGCCTTCACTGTCGACCTCATCGCTCCTTCCGTTCCCTTCATCCCATTTTGCGTGCGGACGCCCCATCCCGGTAGAGCTAGCACCGGCTCACACACTCCATCAAAGCACTCCCGTCCCCACCCTCCCCGGCACCCGGGAACCCACCTCGCCAGTCGCCGGCCGGCAGCCACGGTCACGTCGCAGCTGTTTTCAGCTCCCAGTCCAACCGAGGACGCTCAGGCCCCGCCCCTTCCAGGGAGCGCAGGGCACGGCTCCTCGGGAGCCGCAAAGCCCCGCCCTCTCGCACCCAATGCCACGCCCCTCCCAGGCCAGGTTTGCGCAACGGCGGAAGTGGCCGGGGCGGAGCGCGAGCAGGCGGGGTCGGGCCCGGGTCCCAAGCTCGCCAGCCCCGAGGCTCCTCCCACCCTGGGTCACGCTGCTAGAGGGGCGGAAGCGGCGGCGGCGGCGGCGGCGGCGGCGGCGGCGGCGGCGGCGGCGGCGGCGGCGGCGGCGGCGGCGGCGGCGGCGGCGGCGGCGGCGGCGGCGGCGGCGGCGGCGGCGCGAGGCTTTGGCGAGCCGCGCGGCGGGTCCCGCGGTCCAGCGCTCACCCCGGCTCCTGGTGCTCCGAGGTGAGCGGCGCGCGGCTCAGTGGGCGGGCGCGGTGGCGGCGGCGGCTTCGGGGTGACAGCGCCGCACAAAGCGGCGGGGCTGGGGTGCGAGCCCTGCTCCTGCCCCAGGAGCGCCCCTCGTCCCGGCGGGAGGCGGCTGGGGTCCCGGGAGCGGATCCGTCCCCCTGCCCGCGATGGGAAGGGGTGCGGGGTGTGGATCCCCTGGGAGGAGGGGGATCCCGGGCCAGGCTTTGGGGTACCGGGCTCCCCGACCTCCTGCGGGTTTCCTTTTGCTCGGCGGTGCCTGCTCCCCGAGACACCCGCATCCCTCCGCGCAGGGGCGAGCCTGGGGCGGCTGCTGCTCCCGCCCGGGGGGCATAGGGGCCGCTGTGTGGGGGTTGTCACAGCCCTTTCCCTCGCGGCCCCCAGTCCCGAGAGCGGGAGCCCGCGGCGCGCCGCTGGTGCAGCAGCGAGGTGGGCTGCCGGTTAGGGGAGCTCCGGCCCGCACCCTGCAGCTGGAGGGTGAGAGGGAAGGCAGGGGCAGGCCCCGCCGGACAAAGTTGGGGTTCAGCGATCTGGAACCCAGCCAGGTAGAGGCCCAGTCTTCTCCTGGTTGAGTTTGCTGGGCTCCGTGGGCCACTCTGGGGAGTGGGGTTCCCCCAAATGTAACACGGCTCCGCCCTTTTGTTGCCAGTTTTTATTTTGTTTTAAAAATCATTTTAGCAGAAGGCAGGCAGGTGAGGAGGGGGAGGTTTTCTTCCGGGAGGTGCTTAAGACAGTCGCCATCAATAATTAATCGTCTTCCAGGCAGAGAAAGTCGTCAGCAGGAGACATCTAAGCACTTGATTCAGTACTGAATTATTGAACTGGATATTGAAGATTGAATAATCCAATATTGAATTATTGTTCTGGGTCCATATTTCTGAAAAATTGATTAGTGTGGGAATGATAGGAAGCTAGTTTTGCCTTGTCTTAAAGGGTGCTATGAAAAATGTCTCTGAAGAAGTTTCTGGTAGTTTGTCCAATTTTTAGAAATTATGCTGATTGTACTTTATATATTTATTCTAATCTGGAGCCCTTTTGATTCATGTTTTCATGAATTTTATGTTTTAAAAAACTCTTCTTGAAGCCAAGTGTGGTGGCACATGTCTGTAAATCCCAGCACTCTGGGAGGCTGAAGCTGGAGGGTCTCAAGTTCCAGCCCAGTATGGGCAACTTGGCAATTTAGACTCTGCCTCAAAATAAAAAAAAGGGCTGGGGATGTAACTCAGTGTGAAGGACCCACTTCTATCCCCACAGTACTGAAAAAAAACCAAAACCAAAACCCAGGATTATTTAAGTACAGATGTACATATTGATATTTCTACTTACATATTTACAAAAGCACACCCCATTTTTTATTACATTAAAATCAAAGCTGTGTATTGAAAATTATAAATATGCATATAAAAATTGGACATGAAATAAAATGATTATATTTAATTGTTTTATTTGAAGAATTGAGTGGGGAAACTTTCAGTATAGTGGTTTAATTACAGTTCAGTTAATATTTCTAAGGTTGAATTTAAAAGCACAACTATTTTAGTCCTTCCAACTTCACTTATATGTTTTTGGTGTTTTTTTTTTGGTACCGGGGATCGAACTCGGGACCTTGCGCTTGCGAGGCAGGCGACGGAACCACTGAGCTAAATCCTTGGGTCCTTCCAACTTCACTTAAATTTTTTCTTTGCTTCAAGGTATAAATACCCAGCAACAGTGGAAATGGAGAGATTAAATTAAGTGCCAAAAAATGGCAGCACATAACTCAGTGATATTATTAAGGTGAAAAATGTGTGTCTTCAAAAAACTTCCAATTTAATAGTGGCTTTTATAGCTTATGCTTTCATTTCCTCTTTAACCACTTTTAATTTTTTTTCTTTTGAGACAGTGTCTCGCTATGTAGTTCAGCCTAATCTTGAGTTCACTATGTGGCCCAGGCTGGCCTGGAACTCAGGGTAATCCTCCTGTCTTAGCCTGCCAAGTGCTGGGATTAGGGGCATGCACACACCACCATGCCCTGCAACCACTTCTTGAATTATATTATTCTTTTTTTGCATTAAAGCAGATGCTTTTTAGTGTACCGTTAGATTAAAGCATTATGTGAAATTTCTGGAAATTATGTTTTCTTTTAGAAACATGAGCATTCCTAGCTCACAGGGTCTAATGTTGCATGAACCTAGGCTGGTTTAATTTTTGTGCCTAAATTCCACCTTGAACTTCAAGTATTTTTGCTGTGTATTTATATATACTGTGTATTTACATACACTGTATACATGTTCAATATTTGCGGTTCATTTTATGGATAATGTGAGGGATATGTTTTTACACTTGATCTTAGCCAAAAGGCCGAGAAGTGATGGGGATATGTTTTCATATGTAAATGGAGAGATACATTCTTATATGTGTAAGAATTGATATTTACATATAGGAAACGAAGTTAGGTTAGACAACTTTTTGAAAATACAAAATGGGATCCGGAAAGCCTTCTTTGAGTATATCAGTGACTATATAGGTAGATAGTGTTTTTAACATTTTTAGCATTGTATCTAGCAGTATAACAGAAACTGTAGAACTAACAGCAATGTATTTATTTATTTTGTTGCTGAGGATTGAACCCAGGGCCTCATGCATGCTAATCTCATTTTTTACCGCTGAGCTACATCTCCAGACATCTTAACTGGTAACTTAATGCTTGAAGAACTATAACGGATTTTAGAACTCATAGGCTTTATGTGTTCATAGCTAAGAAAATGAAGGCAAGGTGAAGTCAGAGGAGAATGATCCATTCCACTGATACCAAGGTTTCTCAGGTAGTGGAGATGGCAGAGTTTTTCCATAGGAGATTAATAAGCCATGAAGAATACTCTGAAAGATGTTTGTGTGACTCACAAATATGAAAAAGGAATTACAAACTCTCAGAGCTTTTCTTTCTTTCTTTTTTTTTTTTTTTTTTTTGATACCGGGGATTGAACTCAGGACCTTGTGCTTGGAAGGGAGGCACAGTGCCACTGAGCTAAATCCCCAGCCCTCAGAGCTTTTCTTCAAGATTAAGATTATGTATGTGGAAATTGTAGTTGATAGTTTGATAGTACCACTTTTCTGCTTTCAGATTCTGTACCCATAGGTGTGTCCTGTTTATTTTTGGTTCTACCACTTTGTGCGTATGTGTGTGTTGTAAACATAGCGGATGAGGGAAGCAGATGAATCATCATGGAATCTATATATTATTGATTACTTAACACAAAATGTTTTTCCTTATTTAACTGAAAACTTCTAGTCACTGTCAATCTTTCATGTTACTACGAATTATTTCTCATGTACACTTTGATTCTTAATGTTTGTTTAACCATGTTATTAGACTTGCTTGAGAGCACAAAAGATTTTTTTAGTAGAAGGCACCAGTGCTTTTGTCTAATCCAGATTTCTGTATTCAGCAGTGATCAGTGTATCTGATATTTATGTTTTGAGTTTTACCAAAAAGTAATGAATGCTGCCTCGAAAGTGCAAGGTCCTGAGTTCGATCCCCGGTACCAAAAAAAAAAAAGAAGCAGCTGGGGATTTAGCTCAGTGGTTCCGCTGCCTGCCCCAAAAGGGAATGAATGAGTTGGTTTTTTTTTCAAGGTATGCTAGGCATCAGAATTCAGGAATTGCTAACAAGACACAGTAAATGGAAAGGGACATAACGAAAGCTGTATGTTTTCCCTCAGTGAATTTTACAGTCGGGTAATGTGTTTATTGGTTATTTATGTGGCTTCTCAGTTTTAAACGTTGTGTAGGACTAATGGATAGTATTCAGTGCATATTTCTGCCAGGACTGGTGCTTGGCGGGGGTTATTTGGTTTAGTTTTCTTACCACTGCTGTAGCACTGTCTTTCTGTGCCCATTTTACACAGGAGAGTGCCGAGACTTGGTGTGGTTACCTAATGTAACGTGGAAGTGGTGATTTTATACTCAGGTGTTCTAACTTCAGAGTGTGCACTCACTCCTACTAAATTACCTAACAGCTTTGCTTTGGTCTTTTGAAAACATTAGCAGATGCTGATTCTTAATGGTGTGATTTTTGTTTTCTTTCAGATCTTTAATGCAATGGCAGCCCCTCGGGGAAGGTCAAAGAAAAGAACTGCGTTTGATCTAACTCCAGATAGCCTTCCTTTGAGGAGCTCCGGTAGACAGGTAGTATTCATTTGTTCACTCAACAAACCTTCTTTGAGTACACAGAAATATTACAATCGGGACCAAAGAATAAGAGCTGGAAAGATGTCAATGCCAGGCTCAAATCGATTGCACCTGGTGAAGAAATTCACACTATTTCATAACACTGCATGATAGAGCAATAGCCTGGAGAAAACAGTTGCCGGTCTGGCCAAGAGGACTTCTGTGAGGGTATAGGCCTAGTGTGGATGAGCACAGGGTGACCCCGGAATTGTGGCGTGCGGTTGCTTCCCGAGTAGGAGGCTGGGTCAGATCCTGCTGGGCTTGGATGTCATTCAGAGCGACTTGGACCTCAGTGCAGAGTTGCTGGGTCCGGTTAGCGGTTTAGCTGTAGGGCTTTGGTCTTTCTTTTCCGTAGGTACAGCGTTTGTGTACTTAAGAGAAAAATTGAATGAAAATTCTTTTTCTAGTTTTTAAAATTTATAATACTGAAAGGATTCTAAGGAAAGAAAGAATTCTTAATATGAGAGTAACTTTTGTTTATTCCGATGTCCCTCTTTCCTAAGAAAGGCTGGTATGGATTTGCTTTGTTAGATTCCTTTGGTTAAAGAGCGGTTTCTCCATCTCTTACAAGGTAGTGGATTATTTGCACAGTGCAGTTGTGAGGAACTTGCTGGGTCAGTCAGCGCCTGTTCTGCTGCCAGAATGCTGCTGCCAGAATGTTGTTGACACGCACATTTAGAGCTTCTGACACAGCCTGGTGTAATGGTGCACGCTGTAATCCGGGTACTCTGGGAGGCTGAGGCAGGAAGAGTGCAAGTTGGAACTCAGCCTGGGCGACTGAGCATGACCTTGTCTCAAACAATAAATAGCTAGCTAGAGCCTGCTAGCTGGCTAGATCGATAGGGCTGGGAATGTAGCTTAATGAAAAGGCCCTAGGTCGAATACCCAGCACAAAACGAGAAAACTTCTAACACACACGTGAGTTTAGGAAACCTCCCAGTGCCGTCACCCCTTGTCAGTCCCGTGAAATCTTAACCTCAGCCGCTTCTCCCACAGGCAAAGAAGAAAGTAACAGAGACGATAGAGGAGGATGAAGATGGTGTGTCTGAGAAGAAATACCGCAAATGTGAAAAGGCAGGCTGTACAGCAGCGTGTCCTGTGTGCTTCGCAAGTGCTTCAGAAAGGTCTGTTCAGCAGGGCGAGGCCTGGCCTTGCATTCCATCCGTGAGCCCATGTTACGCGGGAAAACCATTCATGAGGAGAGTTTTCCTAAAGGTAGAGGTAAATACTGTAAGGCGTCTGGTAACCAAGACACTGCTCAGACATCCGCTGCTCCCCACAGCCCCTGACACACCTCGTTGCACCTGTTCTGCAGTGAGAGACCACACCTGTATCAATTCTGCAATACAGCATCCTCCAGCGCAACCAACCTTAGCTGCACCCGTCTGGCGTTGACGGGGACGGGAAGGACTCTCTCGCTCCAGTGGGGACCAGCAACTGTTTACTTTTCACTTTTTACTGTAATTCTTTTCTCCTTCATGTAACATGAGCCTTCTGCCTATATCCATACACAGGTCTCAGAGAAACCGTGTCATTAATTGCAGTCTTGCCATTTTTGTTGGGGTGGGGCAGATGTGACTTTTTTAACTTGGAGAGAAGAATCATCAACACAGGCTTAAGATTCAGTAAACCTAGGAAACAAGTCCTGTTTTTTATGCTCAGAGAGGGGGTGTGGTGATGTTCCAACTGGTGTGATTTTTCGTTCTCTTTTGGTATTACCAGCTATTTGGCAGGTTATGTTGCTAGACTGCCTGCTTGGTGCTCAGAGTGCGGGTGGGGAGACCCATGACTTTCCAGTCCTGGGCCAGTGTTATGCCTAGAATCTTCTGTCCTTTACACATGCAGACTTGGGGCAAATGCAGTGACGTTGTTTCATGTCTCGAAACACCATCAAAGCCTCAGTGGCAAGACTCCCAAGACCCAGGGAGCCAGCTAGGTTAGGTACCACTGGTCTGCATCTCTGTGTTCAATGTATATTACGTGTAGAGCTCCTCCAATCTGAAATCCAAAATGTTTTGCATGTTAGCATGATGCCACAAGTGGTAACTTCCACACCTGCCCTCATGTGATGGGCCCAGTGAAAGTGCAGGTGCCATAAAAGTTTTGTTTAATGTGACCTTTGGTTATGTATGTAAGGTGTACATGAAACAAATTAAGTTTGTATTTAGACTTCAGTCCCATCCCCCAAATAACCCATTGTATACACGCAGATATTCCAAAATCCAAGGGTCCGAACTCCAGAACACTTCTGATTTCAAGCATTTCAGATGAGAGATCCTCAACCTGAGAGATACAAACCTCATCCCAGTTTGCCCGTTGTGGGCTCATGGCTGTTGGGAGTCTTAGGTGGAGATAATGGAAAATGTGCTCATAGGACACGCTGTTAAATTTTTTGAGTGAAAAGAATGTTTATTCATTACCAAAGCTATGTGTTTTTGCCGTTTTCAGATGTGCCAAAAATGGTTACACATCCCGATGGTATCACCTTTCCTGCGGGGAACATTTCTGCAACGAGTGTTTCGACCATTACTACAGGAGGTTTGTTTGCGAATTGCTGGCGGTGTGCTTGGTGGCAGGGATGGCTGCACAGGAGGGGAGCAGATGGCTAAGGCTTGTTCCTGGGCTTTCTGAATGACTGTGTTATTCCAGCCAAGGCTACGGTTCCCGTACCTCTGAGCAGGACTTTGATACTGTGGTCTGTGGCTATGCATGGCTGTGTGTGCACACACTCGGCGTTGGAGAGATGTCTCTCATGGGACAGTTTACTTTCTGTAATCTGCAAGTCCTGGGAGATCCTGGAGCTGCTATGACAGTGCCTAGGGCTGGGGTGCAGAAATAGGGCACGGGGGTGCTGACAGTCAGGTAGCAGTCCTTTCTTACCAGTTCCGTTTGTTCCCTTTCTTCGCAGTTGTCCTGATTGGTGGCAAAGAAGCTTTATTGATCTTTTCAAAGAATCAGATTTTGGTTTTAGTTTTATTTTCAATTTCATTGTACTCTGATTTTTATTACTTATTTTCTTCTGCTTGTATCAGATTTCTCCTTTAGTTCTTGAAGTTGGAAGTTTAAATTCATTGATTTTTGATTGTCTTTAAATATATTCAGTACTGTAAATTTCCCCCCAAGTACTGATTTAGCTGTACAGTATTCCATAATACTCAGGTCCTTGCGCTTGCAAGGCAAGTGGCGGAATCACCGAGCTAAATCCCTGGCCCAATATTCCATAAATTTTGATAATTTTATTCTCATTCTTTTTGTTCGTAATATTTTTTAATCTCCCTTAAGTCTTTCTCTTTGTCCCAAGATCATTTAAAAGTAAGTTAATTTGTAACTGCCTTTTATGTGTTGCTATTATTTATATTTGAAGTGATTATTTTTATAGTTGGATTAAAATATATCATCTTGCTATTTTCTGTATGGTACAGCTTTTTTTTTCTTTGTCCCCTCTTTTTTTGTCTCCTCTGATTTTAATTGAGCATTTTATGGTTGTATTTATTTCATCTATTGATGTAGTATTTTAATGGCTGCCTGAGGATTTACAGTATGCATTCGAAAATACTCTTAACTCTTCCTTCTAATCATACTCTAACCTTCCCGTTAGTTTCAGGTACCGGGACTGACAAGAGCAACCCTCTGACAGGCTGCTGTATGGAGCTCATAGTAACTTCCCTTCTTGTAACAAGGCTAACGAAATCCTTCATGTAAGACTTACCAGCTTGCTTCGTGTTTTGAAAACTGGATTAACTTACAGCTTGGTACACTTGTTTTTATTGTTTTTAGCCATAAAGATGGATATGACAAATATACTACATGGAAAAAAATTTGGACCAGCAACGGCAAAACAGAACCCAGCCCCAAAGCATTCATGGCCGACCAGCAGCTCCCTTACTGGGTAAGAAAAATGCTGCATTCTTCTGTGATGTATCCGTGAAGCTAACAGAAAGGAGGATGGGGGAAGATATTGGTTTGGGGGAAGTCTTTCTTTTTTACATTTACTGTTCTTTTGATAATTGTTAAAGGAAATAACATTAAAAAAAAGGTTTTTTTAGAAAGCTTAGTTCAACACCATGTAGGAAGGAAGAACACACAGCGCCAGCTGGTGATCGCTGTTGCTGAGTGTGGTAACAGACACTGCTAGACCACACTTTTTTTCTGTTCATATTTTTGTGTTGATTGAAACATAATTTTGTGTTTTATATACAAATCTTTATTAGGTTTAAAAATCATACTTAGAATATAATATTTAATTTTGTTTTTCGATGTAATTTCATATTGCTTTTTCATCTAGGCATTCTTTGAAACTGTATTTTAGTGGTTGCATGTGTCATTTACATACACCACCAATGAAATGAATTGCTAACTTTTTAAATATAAGTAGTTCCTTTTTTTAAATATAACTAATTCTGAGCTGCTTTGCACACTTAAACTTTTTAAATTGAAATAAAATTCACATAACATAAAATTAACCATTTTATCGTATATTTATGTATGTAGCACAAGAGCTATTATTGGGCATACCCTGACACCTAAAATTAACCATTTTAGAATGTACAGTCCAGTGGCATTTACTGTATTCACAGTGCTACTCAGCCACTGCCTGTGTTTAATTCCACAGTATTTTTGTCACCCACAGAGGAATCCGTTTACCCATGCAGGGTCCCTCACCCTCCAGTCCACAGTGACTGCTGATCTACTTTCTGTTTGTGTGGATTTACGTATTGTGGATGTTTCATATAAATAGAATCATGATCCAGGCCTGGTGGCGCATGCCTGTAATCCCAGCACTTGGGAGGCTGAGGCAGGAGGATCACCACGCGTTTGAGGCCATCCTGGGCTACATAGTGGGTTCAAGGCCAGCCTGAACTATGCAGCGAGACCCTGTTTCAAAAAACCCTCAAAAACATAAACCCCAAAATACATGAAGTCATGCTGCCTGGCTTTGTGTCTTTTCTCCACTTAGTGTGATGTGTTTTGTGGTTCATTCACATTGTAGCTTACATCACTATTTCACTGTTTTTTACAGGTAAGTAATATTTCACTGGAATGACAGGCCTCATTTTGTTTATCCATTCATTTTTTTTTTTTTTTTTTTTTGGTACCGGGGATCAAACTCGGGACCTTGCGCTTACAAGGCCGGCAGCAGAATCAATGAGCTAAATCCCCACCCCCATTCATCTTTTGATAGACATTTGAGTTACTTCATTCAACCTTTTAGCTACTGTGAATAGTATTGTTGTGAACATTCATGTATGCATATTTGTTTGAACAACTGTTTATAATCCTTTCAGTTCTATATATGTAGGAATGGAATGGCGGCTCCCATGATAATTGTGTTTAACTTTTGAAGAACCTCCGTACTCTTTTTCTGTAGTCACCGCATCATTTTCTTTCCCATCTGCAGTGTGAGCAGGTTCGGATTGCTCTACTTCCCCCCCAGTTCTTGTTTTGTTTTTTATGCTGGCCGTCAGAGTGGGTGCGAAGTGGCGCCTCCCTTGGGCTTTGGTTTGCATTTCCCTGATAACTGGTAAATGCATCTTTTGCTGTGCCTTTTGGCTTTTGTATATCCTCTTTTTTTTTTCCTTTTTTTTTCTTTATTTATATATTAATTGGTACATTTTAGGTATACAGTACATTTACATTTATCATCGGGTGTTTGTACCTGAACATGGTATATCTTAGTTCTTATTGTTTTCCCCATTACCTATGCGCCCTTCACCCCCTCCACCCTTCCCTATTTACATAGATTTCATTTCCATTTTTTTTTTTTTCTTTTCTCATAGTTTTTGCTTTCCCTTCTTCCCTTTCCCCTTCCCCTCCCCCCACCCCTCCACCTTTGGACCTTTTCCCATTTCAAATTATCAGTTATCCATTTTAATAATTTTTATCCTTATTTACACTTTGAGTTTCTCAAACTAGTGAAACTATTCGGTGTTTACACATGTGTGTCCTATTTATTTCACTTAAAAGAGTATGGCCTCAATATGCATCCATTTAGCTATAAATGACTCTAGTTTCTCATTCTTTGTGGCTGAGTAGTACTCCATTTTATAAAAAAAACCACATCTTCTTTATCCAGTTTCCAGTTGCTGGGCACTTGGGCTGTTTCCAAGCTTTAGCTACTACAGACTGTGCCGCTATAAACATGGGTGCACATATATCGCTGTGGTATGATTCTTTTAATTCTCTGGGGAAGATCCCCAGCAGGGGAGTAGCTGGGTCAAATGGGACCTCTAGCCCTAGTTCTTTGAGGTATCTCCATACTGATTTCCACAGTGGTTGCACCAGCCTGCACGCCCGCCAACAATGGAGAAGGGTTCCTTTCGCCCCACACCCCCACCAGCATTTGTTATTTGTTGATTTCTTGATAGCAGCCATTCTTTCTGGGGTGAGGTGGTGTATATCCTTTTTGGAGAAATGTCTAGTTAGGTCCTTTGCTCATTTGTAGTTTGAGTTGTTTGTCTTTTTGTTGTTGAGTTGTAAGAATTCTCAACACATTCTGGGCACTAACCCCTTATCAGATCTGTGATTTGCAAATATTTTTCCTGCAGGTTGTCTTTTCACTTTGCTAGTGCCCTTTGATGCATGAACATTTTAAATTTTAAGTTAAATTTAGCTGTTTTTTTCCCCTTGTTTGTGCTTTGGGAATAACAACTAAGAATCCTCCGCTGAACCCAAAGTCATAAAAACTTATCCCTGTTTTCCTTCTAAAAGTGTTATCATTTTAGCTTTTACATTTTGAGTTAATTTTTGTACTTGTGTGAAGTTGATGTGACTTCATTCTTCTGCATATGGATATCCACACGCTTTTAAATTTTTGAATAGTGTAACATTTACAGAAAGTTGCAAAGATAGCACAGAGAGGTCATATATTTCCTTTACCCATTGTCCCCTAATTCATTATCACACATACCATGTTTACGTGTCAAACTGAGAAATTAACAGATGGCAGAGTGAGTGATGGAGGCTAGAAATGGTAGCTCAGGATTAGCCAATTTACTGATCTTGGCTATTTCCCTTCTAGGTGCAGTGTACAAAACCCGAGTGTAGGAAATGGAGGCAGCTTACCAAGGAAATCCAGCTTACTCCACAGATAGCAAAGACTTACCGGTGTGGTATGAAACCAAATACTATGAAGGTATGTTGTCTGGCATTCCTTTAGAACTCATCGATATGTTGATTTAGTTGTCAGTATATAGTAACGGTGTCTTTTTTCATTTCAGTGTATTAATCACTGTATCGGTGTTGTGTGGAACAAAACCCCAGCTACAGTGGGTGAACCACTTGATGGTTTACTTTTCTCTTAGAAGAGAGTGAAAAGGTAGAGGGTCAAAGAGGTGTGCCAGCTAGTCTGTCCCTCTTTTATTGCAAAAAGAGGAGCTTTCTTAGAAGTTCAGATTTCTGTTTATATTTCCTTAAGTGGAACAGAATCCTACAGCTACTCTGGACAGGAGGCAGAACAAAGGAAGGAAGTATTTTATAAGTGAGCACGTTGCAATACCTAACAAAAGCAGATCTTGTTAGTAAGGAAGAAGCAATGAACGGATGCATTAGGCAGTTAGGAATTAGCCATAGTGGGTATAATGTGCCACTTTTGAAATTTGGGAATCAGTGTTTAAAAATATGTAATTAAGCTATATGTTAGAGGCATTAATCTATACAAATGTCACTCATTAAAAAAATTAGAAATCAAATCCCAGAAGAGAAGTACTTTCTTTTTTTAAAAATTTAGGAACTGGGGCTGGGGATTCAGCTCAGTGGTTCTGCCGCCTGCCTTGCAAGCTCAAGGTCCCGAGTTCGATCCCTGGTACCAAAAAAAACAAAAACAAATTTAGGAATAATGTACATACCATAAAATTTACCTTTTTAAATTATACGATTCAGTGGTTTGTAGTATATTTACACAGATATATAATCATTACCAGAAAAATACTTAGTTCAGATATTTCCCTTTTATGGAATGGATGAAAGTTTTATAAAGTATATGATCAAATTTTTTTAAAACTTGAGGTTTTAAATAAAGCAACACATAATTATTTAAAAAACATGGAGGCAGGCCCGGGGATTTAGCTTAGTGGTTCCACCACCTGCTGCACAAGCACAGGGACCCGAGTTTGATCCCCAGTACCAAAATAATAAATAAATAAATAATATGTACGCCTGAGGGTACAGCTCAGTGATAGATCCCTTGCCGAGCATGCTTAGGGCCCGGAGTTCAGTCCCCAACACTGGAAAAAAAAAGAAAATTTGCAGAATGAGGGTAAGAGTTTGAACATAAGTAAATTTTATATTGTTACACTAATACGATCTTAAGATTTTAAAAAAGTAAATTGAACATATGTGTGTATAAGTATACAAACATGTACAATATACGATAAAAATTCGAAATTCTTCTTAACCTTTTCTTCCTTGTTTTATTTTTTTGGTGCCAGGGATCAAACTCAGGACCCTGCGCTTGCAAGGCAGGCGGTGGAACCACTGAACCAAATTCCCAGCCCTTTCCTCCTTGTTTTAATAAGGAAATTCTCAATGATTCATTTGTTCTACAAAACTTTTTTTTATTTTCTAGTGCTGGGGACTGAACCCATGGCCTTTCTCATACTAGGAAAGAAGTTTATCACTGAAATACATCCCTGTCCCCTTCTAGAAGTGCATTTAATTACATGTTTGCGGTAGGCACATTTTTAAGGTTGTTGATACAACCAGACCACTTTTAAACATGTTAAGACCTATGATGGAGGGTGATCATTATCAACACCTCACTTGCATTAAATGATAGTATTTTTCATAGATGAAAAATTGCATCGCTTTTTTATTTTTGAGGTGTGGTACTGCAGGTACATGCAGGGATCTTACATGAATTTCCTTGAGTTGTAGGAAATGTCCACAGTGTGTATACAATATTTCCATCCCTGACAAGTACCAATTCTTTCTTCTCCCCCCAGAGGCAACTGCTCTTCTGATTTCTGTCCCTGTAGATCCATTTTTCAGGCTCCTGTACTTCATGAAAGTGGAATCAGCTGATAAATGGTCTTTAATGTTTGATTTCTTTACTGAGTAAAATTGTATTTCAGATTCATCTGTGACATTGTACCTTCCTACACACGTGTGTGCGTGCACACATATGTGACAAATTGTTTAACCATTCTCACGTTAAAGGACATGTGTATTTAGCCATTCTCATCTTACAGGACATTTGTGTTGTTTTACTTTGGTACATGAATGAAACCATAGTACACATTCTGTTCACGTTTTTTGTGGACCTGTGTTTTAATTTTTTAGCAGTAAATATATAGGAGTGGAATTGCTGAGTCATATAGTAAATGTCTATTTGATGTTTAAGAAACTGCCAGATGGTGTCCTGTGATTGCTGCATCATATTGCAACCTTTGGTCATGGTATGTTTTGTGGCTGTTTTTGTTGTTGGTATAGTGGGTATGTCTGACACCTGTGGTATTAGTTTCCACTTCCCTGATAACTAGTGATATGTTGAGCGTCTTTTCCTGTTTATTGACCATTCATAGTTCCTTTTTGGAAAAAATCTGTCCATTTTAAAAAAATTAACTCTATCTTATTGATATGTAGGAGTTCTTTATACAGATATGAATGTGTATGTGTATTTTGAATGTTTTCTCAGTCTATATATATAATATATATATTATATATATAGCTTTTCCATTTTCTTAGTTGGTCTTTTGATGAGGAAGAAGTTTTAATTTTTTTTCTGGTACCGGGGATCAAACTCAGGACCTTGTGCTTGCAAGGCAGGTGTGGTGCCACTGAGCTAAATCCTCATCCCAAGAATTTTTAGTTTTGAAAGCCAAATTATCCAGTGTTTCATTTATGTTTACAACCTTTTCTTAGAAGCCATTGACTACTTTTCACCTTGCAAATAATATTGTGTGTTTTCTTTGAGACATGGTATAGTTTTAGCCATTATATTTAGGTCAGTAATCATATCTTAAGTTAATTTTTGGCTTTTGATGTGAAGGATAGGAAAAATCTCAATTTTTTTTTCCATGTAGACATTTATTTTTTCAATTTTGTCTGTTGAAAAGATTATTTTTTTCCTCTTAACTAATCTTTTACTATTATAAAAAAATCAGTTGACTATATATATATATATATACACATATATATGTATGTATATATATACATATATATGTCTGTTTCTGGACTTTATTACACTGACCTCTTTCTTTAGCCTTACCCGAGCCTATGTTGTCCTGCTGTTGTATTATTATTTAATCCTAAAATCAGGTAGTATAAGTTCTTCCAGTGCTGTTTTTCTTTTCAAATTTGTTTTAACTATTCTGTGTTTCCATATCCATTTTATTATCAACTTGCCAGGATCTACTTAAAAACTTCTGGGATGTTGGTTGGAAGGTATTGAGTTTATAGATCATTTGCAGAAGACTTGACATCTTTGTATTTTTTAGTCTTCTAACCTGGTGTCACCAAATGACATCTGAAGGGCCAAATCTGGCCCTGTTCCTGTTTTTGTAAATAAAGTTGTATTGGAACACAGCTGTGCTCATTATGCAGTGTCCCTAGCAGCTTTTATGCGACATTGGCAGAGTTGTGACCGAGACCATATGGTACACAGAGTGTGAGATATTTACTTAGCCCTTTTCAGAAAAAGTGTCCCAGGATTCTTTAATATCTTGTAACAGTGTTTTCTAGTTTTCACTGAGGATGTTATTTTTGTATTTTATTGTATTTTTTCTGTAATTGTAAGTAGAATTTTATTTAACATCAAGTTGTTTGTTGCAGTTATAGAGAAATACACTTAACTTCTCTACTGACCTTATATCCAGGGGCTATTTTGACTTCACTTATTAAATTTCACAGATCTTGTAGTTAGTTTCCTTTGGGTTGTCTGCAAACCAGACATATCAACTATGAGTAAAGACTATCTTTTTTTCCCCTTGGTCTTTTTTATTTCTTTTTTTCCCTTACTGCCTTGGGCAGGACCACTGACCATATGGTGAAGGCAGATGTTGTCTTGCTGCTGACCTTGAGAACTTGTTCAGTCCTGTGCTTATTATGTGTAATGTTGCCTGTAGGTTCTCATAGATGACCTTTCTCTGGTTGTGGAACTTTCTTTGTTTTCCTACTCTGCTGAAAACTTTTATCAGGAATGCTTTTATCGTGAATGCTTATTGAATTTTATCAAATGTTTTCCTCCTCTTTTACAATAGTCATGAGGTTTTATTCTTTTAATCTTTTAATGTGCTGGGTTACACTGATTCTGGAAACATTGCACTCCCAGAAAAATATCCCACTTTTTCCCATTGTGCTGTCTTTTTACACACACTGCTGGATTTTATGACATTTTGTTATGCTTTCTTGCATCTATGTTCATGATGGATATTACCTGGCATTTTCTTAAAGTATTGTCAGATTCTGGTATCAAACCTGTGCTGGCTTCATAAAAATGAATGGGGAAATGTATTCTCCTTTCTATTTTGTCGGGTAATTTGTTATATAAAGTTGATGTTAGTTCTTCTTTTAGTGTTTTGTTTTGTTTTGTTTTTTTACTTTACTAGTCAAGCATTTTGGGCCAGTAGATTTCTTTATAAGAAGTTTAGAAATTCCAGATTCAGTTTCTTTAACAGACTTAACGGTGGTTTAGGTAGTTTGAGTTCTGTCCATTTTGGAAGGTTTTTCTAGGAGCTTATGATTTTCATCTGCATTGTCAAATTTATTGAAGTTATTTGTACTATTCCCTTGCTCTCCTTTCAATGCCGGTGGACTTTGTAGTGGTATACTTGTATCTCTTTGTTTTTTGGGGTTTGTTTGTTTTTTTTTTTGGTACCAGGGATTGAATTGTATCTCTTCTTTTATTTCTTTTTGTTTTGAGTACTGAGGATTAAACCCAGGGCGAGCAGTACCCTTAACTTCCCTTTTCAATTTGTTTACTTTCACGGTACTTGGGATCAAACCCATCAATGTTCTGCCTCTGAGCTGTGTCCCAGTCCCTTTTATTTTTTTATTTTGAGACAAAGTCTAAGTTGCCCAGATGGCACTTGAACTTGGAATTCTCCCAAAGGGCTGGGATTCCAGGTGTGTATCACCATCCCCCGTGGCCCTCTTTGATTCTTGATGTTGGTAATTTGGCAGTGAAGGATAGAAAGCTCAGATCTGAACCTGAGACCAAGTTCCTGGAACTGGTTAAGACTTGTAAATTCTTTCAGTTGAACCCTTGATTCTTTTTAAAAAAATAAGTTTATTGATTTTAATTGACAATGAAAATTATATATAATTGGGCCAGGGATTTAGCTCAGTGGTTTTGCTGCCTGCTGTGCAAGCACAAGGACCCAAGTTCGATCTCTGGTGCCAACCCCCCCCCAAAAAAAGAAAATTATGTATAATGGACATGCTGATTTGAAATAGGTGCATGTTGTGGAATGGCCAAATTGAGCTAATTAACGTATGTATTGCCCCATATACTTCTGTTCTGTGATGAGAGCAGTTAACATTGATTCTTAGTGACTTTCAAGAATTTGATTGAACTGGTGAACCCTTCAGAGTAGAAAGCTTTCTGGGGGTTAGAAGAGAAAAATATGGGAGGGGCCTGGAAGGGGCCGAGGCTGTGTATTGAAGGGAAGGTGCCTGAGTGGTAGAGGCACTGGGGCTCCTGTGGCACAGGGACCAGGTCCAGCCAGCGGAAACCGTGTCATGGTTGCTTGCACTTCAGCATCACCTGTGCCCCACATTACCGCTTTCTCTTTTATGTTTTGTTTTGCCTGTTTTCTTTTTCTTCCCAGACTCCTTCTCAAGTGAAAAGTGCATTCAGTGGCATTTCATTATATTTAAAGGAGACTTCAGCTAAGCAATAGTCAAAAATAGCAGGCTACTTTAATAGTCTAGGCTTTGATCTATTTCCACACAACCTATTTGTGTGGTGTTTCAGTTCTAAACAGTTTATTACAACAGATTTTGGGTGACTTATGTGGTATAAGGTTATTAAATTACTAGGTATGGTTTTACATTTTGTTCTCTGCCTTGACTAAACTCTCATTTGGAGTTATCTGTAATCTCTCCTCTCCTTTGCCTTCTAATAATTTAATATACAACTTTGACTTCATCTCTACTAATGTCCAGACTATCCACATGGTTTATTTTTGTTCCCCTTTGGTGGCAGTTGACCTTTCTGTTTCTCCGGTCTAAGTAGTTTTTGAAAACTAAGATTTTCTTTCGAATAATTCTGTTTTTAGATAAATGATATGGGTTCATCATTGAACAATTCAAGAAATATAGAGAAGAATAAAAATAATTGCCAAAAATTCATGCAGTCATTATCTTGAAATAACCACTATCGCATGAGATTCATTCAGGAGTATTCCTGTAGGTCTGCAGGGAGGAGTGGTTGGCAAATAACTTCCTGTTAAGGAACAGTACAGTACCTGTGGTTTCCTGTAAAATGGTTGACTGTAATGTGAACTTAAAATAATAAGAAGAAGCTGAGGTGACATAAGAATTGCTGAACATAGAATAATTATTTCTTCACCCCAAAAAGCAGTTGCTAAAATCTCCCTAGAAAATAAGAGAGTATTAAGAAGTTGGAATCACTCTTAACTTTAAAAAAAAAATTTCTATTTTAGATGATTTTGATTGACACCCTGCCATGAAATCAAAAGTAAATTGTCATCCTTCAGCCTATTTCCTTGTTTTCCCTTCTCCCAAGTTTCTTTTAGGTGTTTTTCTTTTTTTTTTTTAGATGATCAGAGCTTTTATTATTCTCATCCTATATCCATATTCCTTCCATTGTTTCCACTCACTGCTACAGCTAATAGACTCACTGCCTCTTACCATGGTCCTTCTGTCCTGAGTTTGTTATTTTGTTTTGTTACCTGGTTGGATGTGTTTTAACAGCAAGTGCTTTTTTGCAGGAGGACCTCAGGGGTGTCAGCTTTCTTAAGTTTTTGAAAACTGAATTGCCTTCTGAATTCTCATGCCACCTTGCAGTTGAAACCTGTGTGGTCTCCTTCAGTTCCAGCTCCTAAGGAGGAAATCTCTTTCCTCTACCCCCCCATCTCCTCCCCCGATCATCTCCTTTGAGACTTCTTTATCCCGTTCTTCCCATCTGAATGATCACCCGCTATAAGCTGAACTTTTGACTTATTTACTTATTTATTTCCCTGAACTGGGGATCGAACTCAGGACCTTGCGCTTGCAATGCAGGTGCAGTGTGACATATTTATTTAAATGATGTTCATTGACCCAGAGTCATTTCGGTGTCCATCCTGGTTTTCTGTTAAGAACGAAGTTGAGGAAGGGTTATTAGTTGAAGAGCATTAAAGAAATCGGGAACACACTTGTGCTTCTTTCTCACTGTGATCTTGCTTTCTGTCATCTCATCTGTCGTAAACTTCCATATCACACGTAAAGGTCTCTTCTTTCTTCTTCCATGCCTCTAATGTATGGTGCACTGAACAGATGTACCATGTCTAATTTGGCACTGTCAAAGGCATTTAGGTCATTTCTAGACATTTTATCATTAGTAACTGAGCTGCAGTAAAGAGCTTTCTGTCAGTGCCATTTTTTTCAGTGTTTATTTTTTGTAGTGCATGTTTGCGGTACATAACGATTACATTCCTCCTGGGGAGTGGCCGTGTGCGCGACACATCTCAACTCTTTCTTTCATCCCCTTCCCATCTCTTAATCTTCCCATATGAAAAAGATGTAGCTCCCTACATCCTATTATCTAGTTTTTATTTTGCTCATTATTTATATTTTGGGTTTCTCATATAAGAGAAACTATGTGATATTTAAGCTTGTTTGTCTAGTTTTTTTCATTTAACATTATGGAATGCTTTCTCTCTAAAATTAGGATCATGACAAGGATATCTACTATGACTGCTCCTGTTTAACATAGTCCTCTTAACATTAGCCAGGGCAGTCAGGAAAGAGAAAGAAATAAAAGAGATGTGTCTAGGAAAGGAAGAAGTTAAATGATACACACGATCCAAAAATTTCCACAAAAGGCTCCTAGAATTAATAACTAAATTCAGCAATGTAGCCCGATACAAAATCAACAAATAAAAATCAGTAGTGCTCCTGTACACCAACAATGAACTCACTAAGAAAGAAATTAGGGAAACAATACCATTCACAATAGCAGCCAGAAAAATTATTAGGAATTAACCAAAAAAGTGAAGCACCTCTATAATGAAAACTACAGTACTCTGAAAAAGGGGATCAAAGAGGGTGTCAAAAAATGCAGAGATATTGCCTGTTCTTGGATAGGCAGAACCTAAATATTCAAAATGGCCATATTTCTAAAACTGACACACAGATTTAATCCCAATCAAAATATCAGCAGCATTCTTCACAGAATGGAGAATATAATCCTAAGATTGATATGGAACCAGAAGAGTCCCAGAAGAGCAAAGCAGGAGGCATTGTAATCCGGAATTTGAAGTTGTATTTTAAAGCTACAGTGATAAAACCAGCACGGTACTGGCACAAAAACAGACCAGTGGATCCGTGGAACAGAATAGAGGATGCAGAAATAACCCTGGACACATTCAGCTATTCAGTCTCTGACAGAGGGGCCAAAAACATGCACCAGAGGAGGAAAGAGAGCAGATTTTCCCAGCACCATTTACTAAAGAGGCTATCTACATGCAGAAGTTTAAATCTAGACCCATATCTCTCACCATGTGCTAAATTAAAATCAAAATGGATCAAGGATCTGAATGTTAAAACAGAAGCCCTTAACCTCTGGAAGATAAAATAGGTAAAACTCTTGAAGACATGGGTGTGGGCAAGGACCTTCTGAACAGAACCCCAATGGCACAAGAAAGAGCACCAAGAATCAACACATGGAATCCTATCAAATGGAAAATGTTCTGCACAGCAAAGGGAATAACTAACAGCGAAGAGGTGGCCTACAGAATGGGAATAGGAAAACATTTTTTTCCATTTATTCCTCAGACTGAAGACTACTATCTGGAATATATAAAGAACTCAAAAAATGGATGCTATTTTTACAGCATCAATTCCTAGAATGAAATTTTGGTGTCAGAGCATACATTGTTTCAATGTGAAATACTGTATAGACTCAGAAGGCATTTGCACCATGCATGTAATGAATGGAGAGTTAAAGTGCACACTCGTGTACCTGGCGTTTACACCCGAGCACTGCCAGGGCCTTTGCCTGTCCTAGTACATCTCCTTCTCTTTCCCCTGTGCAGGAAATGTGTTCCGAATTCCATATTTGTTACTCTCTTGTTTTTTTGTTAGAGTTAATATATATTTCTGAAATGTTAACATGTTAAGATTTGTACTTTTTGTTGTTTGTTTTTCTGTAGTACTGGGGATTGGACCCAGGACCTTTACACTGACCTACATTCCAAGCCCATTTTTAAAATTTTCAGTGAGACGAGGTCTCACTAAGTCATAGAGTTGTCCAGGCTGGGCTCAAACTTGTGATCTCCCTGCTTTAGCCTCCCAGAGTGCTAGAATTACAGGCATGCATCACAGTTTTATTTCTCACCTGTTTATCAATTGTATCAATTTTTGTGTTTCTGTGCAACTTGCGCTTTTAACATTGAAGTTTCTGATGCGCCTGCATATTGATGCCTAAAGCTCTAGTTTATTAGTTTTCCCTGCTGAATAATATTACATTGTATGAATCTACCATAGTGAATCTCTTCCTGGAACATGGATATGAGGGTTGTTTCTGATATTTGGCTGTTAACATTCAGTACTTTCAGAGCATTCATTCCCAGTCTTGCTAGGTTTCTTTTAGCGCATACATGTAAGTTTCTTGGGAAAGTATTCCAAAGACTAGAACTGGTAGGCTACGTAGCATGCCAGTTTTAGTTAGGCAGCTTCTTAAAATTGAAACATAAGGGCAGGGTATTTAGCTCAGTGGTGCCATACCTTTTTTGCAAGTGCAAGGTCCTGAGTTCGATCCCCGGTACTGGGAAAAAAAAAAATTGAAACAACATTCAAACAGAAAAATGCACAAGTCAAAGTCATAGCTCAGTGAGTTTTCACAAAGCCTCC
Source organism: Heterocephalus glaber (assembly GCF_053883595.1). NCBI lineage: Eukaryota > Metazoa > Chordata > Mammalia > Rodentia > Bathyergidae > Heterocephalus > Heterocephalus glaber. The sequence continues at coordinate 17,020,980 of NW_028258315.1, forward strand.
ATTTATCTTGCCCCCAGTATAGAAGCCAAAAGACCCACCAGCCCCTCCAGTTGTGTTGTGTCCTGTCACAGTTTCCAACCTTGCTCCCTTGGAATAACAGCCTGCGTGCTATTCTGATTTCAGATCTAACTGTGGACTTAGACTTGGCCTGTTTCTGCACTTTATATAAATGGAATCAAACGCATGATGGGTCTAGGTGCTTTTGCAGCACGATAAGTGCGAGAAGAAAATGTTTGTGAGCCACATCCAGGTTGCAGCCTGTAACTTGTTCACATTGCTGGGTAGCGTGCCATTGTTGGCATATAATACAGTTTATTTTCCTAGTCTACTATTGGACATTTCAATTGTCTTTAGCTTTTTCCTACCATAAACAATGGTCCTTTAAACATTTTTATAATACATCTAGTGGTGCCCATGTTACAAGTTCTTTGTGGAAAATATATCAAGGTTAGAATTGCTGAGCATGGCCTGTATACATACATCTTCAGTTATTCAAGATAGTGCCAAATACTGTGCATTTAAAATGATGACATTTTGTCAAATTCCTCTCCATAGTGGCTATATTCCTTCATTCATATATATATATATATATATATATATATATATATATATATATATATATATGTTTCTTTCTTTTTTTTTTTTTTTTAAAATTAGGAACATCCTAATGAAATTGCCTGTCTTAAAAAACAAACACACAAACTACAGTGGACCCTTGAGTTACAACTGGCCTGACATACAAACAACTTGGGTTACGACTGGAATTTTAGTTTTAACTTACAGCCAAAGTCTTGAGTTACAACCCATATTCTGGCTGTTTGTGCTTCCAGATGGTCTCAGATACAGATTTAACCCTTAAAGAGCTCTGGAGGGAACATTACACCATCCTTTCCTGGGTGGGGTTCATTGAGAAATCCTGGGCCAGTGTCTCTAAGGATACAGAGATCTGCCTGATACAGGAGAGAGACTTTGAAGGCTGTGTAGAGGAGCCTGAGCTTTCAGTTGACCAACTTGAATTACAACCGGCCCTGGGAACAAATTAAGTTCATAAGTGAAGGGTCCACTGTACCTGTCTTCCCAACCCCTCACTCATATAGTGATTTATCAGGTTTTTTTCTTTGCCCATGTAATAGGTACAAAGAGGTATCGTATTGGAGGTGAGTTGATACTTAAGACTCTATCATATAAGCAAACCTAATTAATGCTTGGTTTTCTTTTGCAGCCCGAGAGCTCAGACCATTGTTCCCTGCCCGAGGACCTGGTGAGTACTTCTGCATATTCTGGATTGAAGTTAATTGTCTTTGATGTTAAGTACTCTAAGCAAATGAGAGTAACACTTTGTGAATTTCTGTTTATTTGGTTGCTGATTAAAAGACTTTTCAATTGAGCATGGTAACAGATACCGGCAGTAGTAGTATTACGGAGACAATTTTGCACCCAGAAGAATCTGAAGTTTAGGGGAGAGGCTGTATTCCTGAGATAGAAGAGCTTAAGAAAATATTGGCAGAGTCCTTGGATGCTCATCTGTCACTTAATTTTACATTTAGTTAAGAGAGAGTCAAGTTGAGGCTTACAGTCATAACTGTCGCCCTTCCCCTCTTTTCTTCCTGTGAATTCTAGAGTCGAGGCAATTTCTAGATTATCAGTAAGTGCATGGGCCTCCTTAACAACTTAACACAAACTGGGAAGCTGAGACAACAGCAGTGTATTTGCTCACAGTTCTGGAGACTAGAGTCTGAAATCCGGGGGCTAATGGGCCATGGAGATCTTCCCTTGCCTCTCCTGGCTCCTTGTGGTTGCCAGCAGTGGTTGGCATTTGTTGGATGGCAGATGCACTGCTCCAGGCTCTGCAAGCATTGTAGAGTCTTGGCCTCTTCCCCTGTGTGTCTCCCCTTGTCTGTATCTCTTCTCACCAAGGACTCTAGTCATAGTGAGTTTAGGGCTCCCTCTAATCCGGTGTGACCTGGTCATAACTACTAACATCTGCAAAGACCCTATTTCTTTTTTTTGTTTGTTTGTTTTGAGACTCTCACTGTGCAGTGTAGGCTGGCCTTGAACTCATGGTGATCCTCCTACCTCAGCCTCCCCAGTGCTGGGATTATAGGTGTGTGTGCACCACCATGCCTGGCCTACATCACATTCTGAAGTTCATGGTGGACTGAACTTTTGGGGGAACAGTAAGCTAATACAATGGGTATTTGATTAAATATGCTAATAAATCAAATATATTGATTACAGTTTCTTCAGTTGTATATGTGAGAGGGAGATTTTTGTTGGTATATTGACACTATGGTAACCAAGAATCTGGGATTGGCGACTAACTAGCAAGAGGAAGTGTTAGTTTAATAGTCATTCCTAGTTTCTCCTACACCATGCAGGAGTTGGGTTGGAGCATCCTTGAGTAAGCGCTAGAGAAGAAACTGGGGCTCACAGCAAGACAGCAGGACTTCGGTCGGTTCTGACTCAGTTTCCCTACTGAGCCACATGACCCAGGAAATGGAAACGAATAGGAACAGACTGGATTCATGGTTTGCCAGGGACCTGCCCTCTACCCAGTGTGGTCCACATGTCAGGAGCTGAATACTCAGTTGCTGTTTCCTTGGGTCTGAGCTAGGAAGGCAGGTGGGTAGAGTCGGGCTTGGTGTGCTGGGGAAGAGGTTGGTGCACCCATTCTTTGGGTGCAGCGTGGGCTGGTCAGGGGTAGGCCACTGTAAAACAAGCACCGAGGGCAGACATTTTGCAGACACAGATGCCATTGGGCTGGACAAGTGAGATGAATGTGTGAAGCAGCTGGATGTATGTTAGAAGGGGCCTGTGGTAAACTGAAATATGTTCCCGATTTGGACTCTGGAAAGCAAACACAAGGCATCTCCAAACTGGATTCATGCTTAGATTACAAGTTCACAGACTTGCATGATGGCAAATGGCATTTGCTTGGAGCCTGGAGTACTAGCAATAGAGAGTCCCTGGGCTCAAGGCTCTTCCGTATCAGAGTCTGAGTATTCTTGGCACATACATTTAAGAGTGCATTTAGTTAGCAAAGACTGACTAACATAAGCATTTGGGGGAGTGTTGCTTTAGAAGCCGCATGTGTTTTATTTTCATTGCAGTAGTCACTATGGTGTGCTTTGATCCATATATAAGTCACCCCTGGAATGTGATCACACATTTGAAGACCAACTATAGCTGCTTTTGTTTCTTTCTGCAGTTAACTGGTGGTAGTGTGCTTTTTCCTCCAACTCTTTTCAGTAGCTTTTGGCAAAAAGCAATAATGTTTTAAAAAAGCAGTCAGTCATGCTTGACTGCTGCTTAGGATAAGGCTCACTTTTTCAGTTGCAGTTCTCTTGCGATCCCAAGTGAAAAGGAGAGCTGGATGATAAAGGATTATTGCACAGGGATACATTTTCCACTCAGACTTGCAAACAGGCTAACCATGTAATAAATGGATGCATTTTGGAAGACTTAACCTGGTGCGATAATTTGGGAGGAGAGGCTGAATATTGGGAAGAATTTTGCCTGGGAAACATTGTCTCCAGGTATCCCAAGCCATTTTTGTTTTTAAACCTGCATGTGCAGAACTCATACAGAATTAAGTAAGTGGGGGAAAGAGGCAGAGTATTAGGGTTAAGGATGAATGAAATGAGGATAACCATCTGTCCTTGGCATAATCTGCACATGGATTTCCTGTCTGCCCTTGTCTCTCTGCCTCTTGCCGGTGAATTTCAGAGAGTGTCAGAAGTTTCCAACCACTGGTGGTACTCCATGCTCATCCTGCCTCCTTTGCTGAAAGACAGTGTGGCAGCGCCTCTGCTCTCCGCCTACTACCCTGACTGCGTGGGCATGAGCCCCTCCTGTACCAGCACAAACCGCGCCGCCGCCTCTGCCACCACAGCCACCACCGGTGATGCCAGCCCGGGGAGGCTGGAGCCCTCCAAGGTGGCCCCTTCTGTGCTTGGTGAGAGCTGTCCTGGTCTCCCCCCCCAACCACAAATGTAGGGAAAAGCAAAAGGCAAAAGATTAAAAAAAAAATTCCAGTCATTGTACAAGCACCTCATTATTTCATGTGCTTGTTTACATCCACATCACATCACTGATTCAACCAATCTGCTGGATAGAAAATGTCTGGCAGAAAAATTGTTTGTACTAAACATAAACAGGCTTTCTGTTGTCACCATTCCCTAAACAATACAGCACAACTGTTTACATGACATTTATATTGTTAGGTATTAGAAGTAATTGAGAGATGATTTCAAGTATGCAGGAGGCTGTGTCTAGGTTATATGTAAATACCGGGCCACTTTATATAGGGCACTTGAGCAGCCAGGGATTTTTATCCCTGGGAGGTCCTTAATCAGTTCTCCAAGGACACTGAGGCACGATGACTGTGCTGTACATCAGTCCAATCACTGGCAGTGTGCAGTTAGGTTTTCCCTCAGAAACTTGGGCAACGCATAACATTAATCGATTAATTACCTACAGGATTTAATGAGTGTTGAATTGAAAGTTGGATAGCTATGTAAGTTAATGAGTACAGGAACTCTGACTTACCAGAAGAAAGTTTTGAACTGTATGAGCAGTGCTTTTTTCTCTCTGCCTCTAATGATGCCACTGATGACCCAACTCAGAATTCAGAACATCAGATAAGGGTAGGCATGTTGCTGACTGTTGACTGTAAAGGAAGGAAGCTTTAAGATCCTGTATCTTCTACCATCTGTACATGAACAAACTGCATTTTTGATGGTGCAAATAGATTTTTACATTGTAGCCCTATCTCTAAATAATAACACTGGACCCTCTTAAAAAGTGCATGTGAAGATCAAAGTTAAGGTGGTAATTCCTACGGTTAAGGAAGGTGTGATGTGATAGCCCTGAAATTCCATTAGTGAAAGTGCATTTACGAAGGACAATTTGGCAGTGTGCGTCAAAAACCTTAATATAGATTCCCTTTGACTCAGTAGGTATCCCTATTGGCCCTGTAGGAAGGTATCCTAAATAATTGAATGAGTGAAGAATCTTACGTGTAAAGAAATTCGCTTTGGCATTGTTTATAATAGCAGCATTATACTATGTAGCTATTGAAGTCTTGTTTATTGATGTGGGGAAAATGTTCATGGTATTGTAAATTTTAAAAAGCAGGTTAGAGGGCCAGGGATTTAGCTCAGTGGCACCTTGGCTGCCTCACAAGCGCAAGGTCCTAAGTTCAATCCCTGGTACCAAAAAAAAAAAAAAAGCAGGTTAGAAAAGAGCACTTTTATAGCATTTCCCCCAGCTTCGTAAAGGCAAATGTCTGTTATATTCTCTAACTAGAGGGACAGAGTGTCCCCCTGCCTGTAAGCCCATCCTTGGAACACAGTGATTATTCCGTTTTATAATCGGAAAATGCCAAAGAAAAATACTTTGGAAGTACATTTCCATGAGGAGCAGCTGTTTATTGGGTATAGTTTTAGTCTCAGAGGATGAAAAAGTTCTAGAGACCTTTTGCACAGCAGGGTGAATATACTTACAGTTTAAATGGTTAACATGGTAAGCTTTGTGATGTACATTTTCAGCACAATTAAGAAATGGTTTTAAAATTTCCCCACCATGGAAATTAAGGGTGTGGATTACTTGAGAGAGATCGGGGAAGTTGTTTCGGCCATGTGTGAATTGCCCACTTGGGTGGAAGAAGCGAGTCTTCATGTAGGATAGAAGTGGAGCTTGTCCGTGCTGACCTTCTTGGCTTGCTTTTGCTCTTCAATTCTCTGGAATTTGGAGTTGCAGCTTGCAGGAGGTCCGGTTGTGTCTGCTCTCAGTTCCAGGCATGAATCGGTACTTCCAGCCTTTCTACCAGCCCAATGAGTGTGGCAAGGCCCTGTGTGTGCGGCCCGATGTGATGGAGCTGGATGAGCTCTATGAGTTTCCTGAGTACTCCCGAGACCCCACCATGTACTTGGCTCTGCGAAACCTCATCCTCGCCCTGTGGTATACGAATTGCAAAGTAAGTGAGGCTGTGCTGGCTGTGAATGTGGGTGGAGCACTTCACTGAAGGAGAGGCTTTGCCACAGGGATGGAACCTTTACTGCAGTCTTGACACTCTTACCATTTGGGGCAGATAACTCTTTTGTGGAGCAGGAGATGCTGTCCTATGCACTGTAGGACATTTAGCAACAACCCTGCCCTCTACCACTAGATGCCAGTAACACCTGCCAGTTGGGACAACCAAATACATGTTGAGTAGCCCTTATCCAAAATGCTCTAGGCCAGAAATGTTGCAGATTTTGAGTGTTTTCCCCCCAGATTTGGAGTATTTGCCTAGTCTTTGACAGTTGAGCATCCCTGATTGAAAATATCTCTGAAATTCTCCAAAATCTGAAACTTTTTGAGCACTGTGTCAACACACAGACTTTAGAGCATTTCAGATTTTAGATTCTTGGATTAGGGATGCCCAAGTAGTATGTTTCCAGATGCTTCCAAAGGGGGATACAATCACCCCTGTTGAGAACCATCACCTTAGACCAAAGGCAATCAGAATGCTCACTCTAGGGAGTGAGGGTAAGGCTCAAGGTTTGGTCCAGAGACTTCTGGTGCCAGTGACAGGGGCAACACACATCAAAGATTAGATTATAAGTCCTTGAGCACAGGGAATAAGTTTAATTCATCTCAGTCCTGAGTGAACCAAGATCATTGCTTTTCTCTCTGCGGGGCCTGAGTAAATGTTAGGGCCCCACACAGCTCTCACCTTGAAAGGGTGAAGATAATGGACTTGGGAGGGCGCAGGAATACAGTTTTTATTTGTTTGTTTTTAAATAAAAATGGATTCCCAGCCCTAGTATTTTTCTGATTGATTTATTTAGCTTTGAATTGAATATAGAAGATTGTGGAGGACTACAAAAGTAGTCTTGATTAAAGAAAGATCGTCCAGCTCTACCCTGATACTTTACTAGGTTAGAATGCAGTATGAGATGATGATTAAGTTGTGTCTGTTAATGCAATTCATGTGAATTATACCCACGAAAGTGACTGCTAATTTCTAATGTTGTAGGACTACTCATTTCTAATAGAATCTAAAAGAAAAGGTCCTAATTAGTTTGGATCTGTTTTGGTTTTTAATAGGAAGATAATATTTATTGTATATATTGATAACCTAGTGAAAAAACATATTTGCTGTAAAATAATTGAAGACTTGCAATGATTTTGTTTAAACTTCATGAATACAAACATTTGCCTTTTGCAGCAGTCCATGCTGACATTGTGCATGTTATTTCTTGAATCCTTCAAGTGCGTAGTCACCTTTCTGTGTTTAATCAGTCTGGTGGAGCAGGGGGTTGTTGACAAGTAGAGGATAAGCCTGGGATTGGGGACACCCCCTTGGTGTCTGTTCTAAATGACACATTCTGAGCTGAGGCTGAAGATTCTTCACTGAGTTTGAAATGGACCAGTATCTTTCGAAAGCTGGGGCAACCAAGGAAGGTATAAGTTCTAAACTGGTACACCCATCTGCTCCTAGTGGTGACACCCACCTTTACCTGCTACCATAACCTGGATTTCTATAGCAGCCTGGATTTCTAGTGACCTTTGAGCTGGGAAGGTGACATGGTCTACCCCCATGTCCCTTGTAGCAGTCATTCTCTGAGAGGAAACTTAGGTTGCAGTGTAAATTACTGCATCATTCATTTGTCCCTTTTTTCTTTTTTTATTCTTGACCAGAAAAACCTTCCTTTCTTTTTCCTGTCTTAGTGATAAATATTAAATGTGAGTTATTCCGAGAGTATTATTGTTATTATTATTATTATTATTGTAGTAAAATATACAGCACACTTTACTGCTTTAACCATTGTGAAACATACAATCCAGGAGTATTACATATATAGACAGTGTGGTACAGCCATCACAACTGTCTAGATTCAGAGCATTTCATTATCCCAAGAGGAAACCTCGTACCTAGTCACTTCCCATCCCCACCCAGGCCCAGTCTTTGGTAACCACTAATCTACTTTTTCTCTCTGTCAGTTGGCCCATTCTGGATATTTCATGTAAATGGAATCATATAATATTTGGCCTTTTGTGTAGCTCTTCCACTTAGTATAGTGTTTTCAAGGCTCGTCCATACTGAGGCATGTATCAGAATGTCATTCCGTTTTATGATAGAATAATATTCCATTGTGTAGATATATCACATTTTGGTCATCCTCTCATGCATATTGCATTGTTTCCACTGTTTGGCTATTTGAATATTTCTGCTATGAGCATTTTCTTTGGGGTATTTGCCTAGGAGTGGAATGGCTAGATCATAATAATTTTATGAGGAACCAAGATTTTTTAAAAAACAATTTATTGTTAAGTTGACAAATAAAAATTATATCTGTGTATGGTATATTACATGACCATTTTGAAATGTGTATATATTATGGAATGGCTAAGTCAAGCTGTTTAATATGTGCTTACATATTTTTTTGTTGTGAGAACATTAAAAAATCCACTCTCAGTAATTTTCAGGTACGTAATACGTGTTACTATTGTCACTGTTATACAATAGATCTGCTGAACTTAACTGAAATTTTTACTCTTTGACTTATACTTTCTCACTTGCCGCCCTGTGAGCTCCCACTGTGCTCTAAACTTCTATGAATTCATTTTTTAGATTCTGCATGTAAGTGAGATCATGGAGGATTTGCCTTTCTTTCTCTGGTTTGTTTCATTTGACATAAGGTCCTCTAGGTTTATCCATGTTATGGCACAGGACAAGAGTTCCTTCCTTGTTAAGGCCAAATAACATTACATTGTATAGATATACTATTTTTTTTCACTCTTCATTCATCAGTTGATGGGCATTTAGTTGATTTCATGTCTTGGCTACTGTAGTGCCACAAGGAACATAGGGGTACAGCCATCGCAGTGACGTACTGATTTTGTTTCCTTTGGGTATATGCACTGTAGTGAGATTCCCAGATCCTGTGGTAGTAGTATAATTTTTTTGCAGAGCTTCCATTCTGTTTGCACAACAGGTATACTGATTTGCATTCCCACCATCGGTGTGCAAACGTGCCCTTTTTCCATATCTTCCCAGCCCTTGGCACACCCGCCCCCATGCTGGGGATCAAGCCAGACCCCTGTGCATGTGAGGCAGTTGCTTTGGTGCTGATCTGCATCCCCAGTCTTCTTTAGCTTTTTGGATAATAGCCATTTAGTGAGATGATGCATCGCTGTAGTTTGACTTTCCATTTCCCTGGTCATCAGTGATGTTGAAAACTTTTTTCATACACTTGTTGGCCACATATATGTCTTTTGAGAAATGTCTATTTAGGTTCTTTGCCCCCTGCCTTCTTCTTGTGGTTCTGGGGATCCAGTTTAGGGCCTCATCTCTCGTCCCAGCTCCTACTTTTTCCATTCTTTAGTTGGGATATTTGTTTTCTTGCTATTGATTTTGAGTACCTTGAGTTTTTTTGTTTTTTTTTTTTTAACAGTTTGGTTTCATTTCCAAACACAGGAAGCTCTTACTCCTCAGAAATGCATTCCTCACATCATCGTCCGGGGTCTTGTGCGCATTCGGTGTGTTCAGGAAGTGGAGAGGATACTTTATTTTATGACGAGGAAAGGCCTCATCAATACAGGAGTTCTTACCGTGGGAGCCGACCATTATCTTCTTCCCAAAGACTATCACAATGTAGGTGACTGGCTTCGGTAATATTACTGCCGTTCATCATGATAAAATACTAGGGTGTTTGCTGTTAGTAATACTAGTAAAAACCACATCATCATAAGACTTATACAAGCAAGAATTTTATAGAATATGTTTCTCCAAAGAGGAGACTATCGAGTATAGTTTCTCCAGACTGCAGAAAAAACAAAGTGGTGGTGAGGGTTAAATAGTACTATCAGGGCTGGGCATTTAGCTCAGTAGTTTCGCCATCTGCTGCGCAAGTGCAAGGACCCTAGTTCAATCCCTGGTACCAAAAAAAAAAAAAAATAGTACTACCATAGGTACTTCATGTTCTTTAGGAATATAACTTTCTAAGGACTTCAAAAAAATATAGATGAGCTAATGTTGCTTGGTAGTTAGTACCTTCCAGAATGACTGTAACAATACATTGTCATCCTTGCTCTAATTGGAGTTTTGGTTGTTTTTTCCAGAAATCAGTCATCATTGTTGGGGCTGGTCCAGCAGGGTTAGCTGCTGCTAGGCAACTGCATAACTTTGGAATTAAGGTAAGATTTTGGAGATGTGTCGGTGGAAATAGATGGTTAATTGCTCCTTTGGTCCAAATTTTCTAAGACTTAGAAACCAGATCCTAATTTTAATGAAGAATATTAAATGCATTATGTCTTTACAACAGGCCCTAAAAAAGTTACAGGATTTGAAATTGATTTAACAAAAGAAAAGTAAAAAAAGATAGAAATTCTCACAGCTTCAGATAGAGTTTTAGACACTCATGAGCAAGTCAGAAGAAATACTAACTTGATTTTAAAGCAGAATTAGATCATCATTAACACAGTAGAGGAGATAGTTTGAGACAAATATAGCATGGAAATTCACTAGTTCTTAGATAAAAGTTTCTGAAATACTCAGTTTTTCTGATGCAAACCAAGGATATGCTTTGAATCTTAGTCTGGAAAAGAAAAGATCTTTGCTTTGGGAAGCGATTCATTGGATGAGATAGAATTATATGGCTTTTGTGGTATAATAGGTATTTAAGGGCAGCTTGCCGTTGCCAATTTTTTAATTCCAGTTGTTCACAAGTGGCCAAAATAGAGCCCATGACACAAAAAATTGTGTGATTCAATATCTAATTTCTGTTAAATCTATTCAGTCACCTGCTAGATACTTTTTTTTTTTTTTTTTTTTTTTGGTACTGGGGATCAAACTTGGGTTCTTGCGCTTGCGCAGCAGGTGGTGAAACCACTGAGCTAAATCCCCAGCCCACCTGCTGGATACTTTGATTTGCTACTTCTGAGGTATTTCTCCTTGTTCAAATTTAAGTTGCAAGCACTTTGGTAGAATTTCATTTGTGTTTTCACTGTTCTCTCTCTGGCTAAAAGAAGTGATGCTTTGTTTTTTACAACATCTTCTCCACCTCCACTGGAAGGTTTTTTTTTTTGGTATCAGGAATATAACTCAGGACCTTTTGCTTGCAAGGCAGGAGCGGTGCCACTGAGCTAAATCCCTGGCCCCCACCAGAAGGTTTTTGAGACAAGTTTCTGAGAATAGTTTACCATAGCTGTGGCTAAGAGAAATTTTTCTCTCATTGGACTGAAAATCCCATGTGAAGATTGCATTATGCTGCTGGCAAAGCAGGAGTCTGAGTTTGATTTATAGGAAGTGTGTTTGCTTTTGAAATATTTTCTTTGTGGTATTAAACTAGGAAGTTGTAGGGAACAGGGAAAGGGGATGTTACCAGAACCCCTGCAGTGGGTCCTGGTCTCCTGTGAGCCATGACAGCACAAGGCAAATTAAAGAATAAAGACAGGGGCGGGGATTTAGCTCAGTGGTGCCACCTTTCAAGCACAAGGTCCTGAGTTCGATCCCTGGTACCAAAAAAAAAAAGAATAAAGACAGGAAATGAGACTTAGAGAAGAGGCTGGGTTCTGGACCTGATCAGTGCTGCTCTGGGCAGCAAAGACACGGGCACCCTGAGCTTGCCACTATTTATTGGGTTCATAGGAAGTAACAGAGGACTCCGCGAGCAGTGATAATCCTAAATTAACAAGAATCTTATGGTCAGAAGAACTATCAGATGTCTCAGAGGGTAATGGTAATCCTATGACCACGAGGATCTTAGGTGAATGAGGAGTTTAAGTTGATTTAGGACGGTAAAAAGAGCAATGATGTTCTTAAAATGGTAGGTGGGGATGAGTTAAGCTAATAAGGAGTTTGTCCCTCTTCAGGTGAAACCTTTCTCTTACTACTGGGTCCTCAAAGAACCAGGGTGTCTGTAGCTGATGTAATCTTGCCCTTGAGGGTCATAGCATCACGGGACCATTGAGGTCTCTGCTGTGACCAGAGTCAAAAATGGAGTTATGTTTTGGCATGTCATAACTGGCCTATAGGCAAGAAGACTAGGCCTAATCATAATTTAATTGCGAAATGATTTTTCCCCAAAATTTCGTAGAATGGCTCCTGACAGGAAGTATTTTAAGTGATTATTTATTTCAACATTAGATAATAGGGCCAACACTTTTTGTTGTGTTTTACTTGGGAAACCTACAGAATATACTGCAGGTAGGGTTATTAATTCTCAGAGTCTACAGAGGCTATCTTTAACATTTAGCCTTCCTCTTCGAGGGAAAGAAGTGAGAAACATGGTATGGTGTTCGGCTTAAGTCAGAGTAGGGGGTTGGGGAGCGAGGAACCACGAGCTTAGCCTTCCTAGTTAGAGGAATTGTTTAGGCCTTGCTACTCTCCTCAAGCGATGAGGGAGACAGCTGGGGGACCATCCGTTCCCCTAAAGGTTGGGAAATAGAAATCAATTCCTGTGAGTAACCCAAGAGATGGCTGACCCTTCTTGAGCAGTTCAAAGTAGTGCTTTTAGGGATCCAGAAACAAAAGGGCTGGTCTTGGAATAAATAAGGCTCACATTTTCAGCATATGCAACCCAGGGACTGAGGCACGTAGAATTCCAGGGCTGAGGTGAGATGTGAGCAGCTTATTGTCCCCACGCAATAGAATTGTGAAGATAAATAGCCTGGCAGTCAGGCTCACTTGGTTGGGCTGACTCCTGAGGTCACCCTTAGACACAGTGGGGCAGTGTTTTAAAAAAAAGAATAGTCATGCCATAGGTACTTAGGGTCTGTTTGCAGCACTAAAGGAATTTTCCTGTATGCATAAATATTTCATAGGAAGATGAGCTCCTTAACCAAGTCGTTCATTTCACTTATGAAAATGTTACTTACTGAACGCTTTCAAAGTTCATTTTGTGTATTAGCTGGTGAAATCTGGTCATTGCCTGGTTGGGGAGGACACAGTGGGAGGGATTCCTCCAGCAGTCAGGTTCTCCTCACCAGAACCAGAATTGTTCTGAGCATCTGCTTTGGGTTCTGTTCAAACAACTAAAGTTACATCTTGAGAAATATAATAGATTATGGAAGCAATTTAACACCATCATTCTGCATTTTGTGATACTCTACCTGGTATGACCCTTCTGTCCTACTTATTTATTTATTTAATTGGTACATTTTAGGTATACAGTATAATGACATTCATCATTGGGAATTTGCACCTTTACGTAGTCTCTCCTGGTTCTTATTTTTTTCCCATTCCCCTGCCCTCCCTATTTACAAAGACTTTGTTTCCATTTTTATTCATTTTCTCATATTAATTCCATTCCCTTCTTTCCTTTCCCCTACCTCTCCCACTTTCCCTCCCCCTTAGCCCCGTTTCTTCCCATTTCACATTATTTATTACCGCTTTTAGTCCTTATTTACACTTTCGTTCTGTCCTACTTAGATGTCCTGCTTGTCTTTTTAGGTGACTGTCCTGGAAGCCAAAGACAGAATCGGAGGCCGAGTGTGGGATGATAAATCTTTTAAAGGTGTCACGGTGGGAAGAGGACCCCAGATTGTCAATGGCTGTGTTAATAACCCAGTAGCACTAATGTGTGAGCAAGTGAGTTTCTTTAAGATTTATATTGTGGACAAAGAAAAGAAAATTTGTCTTGTTTGCTTGTATATAGTACAATATTAGTATGCATCTGGGGATGTAGCTCATTGGTAAGAGCTCTTGTCTGGCAGGTGTGAGGACCCAGATTCCATCCTCAGCAGCCGCAAAAAAAGATGCACAGTGTTAGTGTCCTTCCAGCCTAGGCGACATATGGCAGGCTTTCATCCTCTCTGCACAGTAAATAGGAACAAGGAAAATTCTCCTTTTCTGGGAAAACATGTGAAGAAATTTTTTTCCCAGAGCTTTAATTTTATTTATGTGTTATTTGCAGGCCACTTGATTAGTTAGTAATTTTAGGTTGCCAGATTCAGCAGATAGAACAATAGGGCTCTTAGGTTTTTGGTGCAAATTTATCCTAAGTATTTCATTGGAACCAGGGCCTGGTGGCATACACCTGTAATCCCTCCACTGGGAGAGGATGAGACAGGAGGATCACAAGTTCAAGCCCAGCCTGGGCAACTTAGTGAATTAGCAAGACCTTCCCCCCCCAAAAAAAAGAAAAAGAAAAAAATGGCAGTGGGGCTGGGATATAGGTCAGTGGGAAGGCCCTGGCTTCAGTCCCCTTACTGAAAAAAAATTACATGGGATATTTTGCATGCAGTGTTTGGGGCCTACGTAGTACTTAAAAAAAGTATTATCTGAAAGTGAATTAACTGGGCATTCTGTCTGTTACCTGGCAAGCAGCCTGGTTGGACCAAGGTTTTTTCTTAGATATTTATTGATAGTAAACCAATTCCAGCTTCTGTGAAGGTTTGGGTGTTTGTGTGTTTGTTTCCTTGAGAGTCCACAGAGGAGGCAGAGCGTCTGATGAGGGCAGTACCTGGCAGCTTAGGGCACATGGCATGGAAGCTCTGGCTGTCACCTTCAGGTTCCGTGCTGTTTCCTCGCTGCCGCCCTTTGTGGCCATTCCCCATGAAGCACATTCAGCTTTACTTCTGAGTTTTTTCCATGACAGCTCTAATTGCAGCTTAGAACCTGTGAATATTTTTTCCTTGGGAAAATGTTCACCTTCTTATTCTTATTATTTTGAAGCTTGGCATCAGCATGCATAAATTTGGAGAAAGATGTGACTTAATTCAGGAAGGTGGAAGAATAACTGACCCCACCATTGACAAGCGCATGGATTTTCATTTTAATGCTCTCTTGGATGTTGTCTCTGAGTGGAGGAAGGATAAGACTCAGCTCCAAGATGTCCCTTTAGGAGGTATGGGGAGAACCGTGTTCTGGTTGTGTGTCTCAGTGTCGCTCTAAGCTGGTTGAGTAGCAGCACTGGCCCTCTGCAGTAGGGCAGATCCTTACAAGAATACGCTGGTGGCCTCGGATGCTCCTCCCTGTGCCTCCACACCTGACCCTTACTTTGCCCAATAGCTGGCATTTTACACAGTCATCTAAATGTTTAATTTTAAATCGCTCAGAGGAGCTTACTTTTAAGGAAACATGGTAAGCCCTGTGTGAATAATTGTCACCTTGTGACGTGTTTTCTAGATAAAGGTTTCAGTGGACCAGGATTTTTCTTTTCCTGAGGCAGTAGGTTATGAGTTTTTTCCATATATTTTGCTTAAGAGAGGGTATTATAATGTAAGAATTTAAATTCAGAATCTTTTGGTTTTGGTGGTTAAATGTACAGCATTAACCACAGTTCAGTGACGCTTGAGTGCCCACAGTGACTCATTTCCCTGAGGGTGCCAGCTGAGGTTTAATATGCTTAAGTTGATATTTATGTAACCTACAATTTGGTGACCTGAATGTGTTCATTTGTAGTTCTTGGAGGGATGGTATTTATTGAGGTGGGACCATTTAACCTCAATTTGTAAAATGTTTATTTGCTTCGATTCTATGTTCTTTTGCAAAGGGGGAATCTTAACTTCTTTAGACTGATACATGTTTCATTTCATTTGGGGTAAACATCTCAGTAGTGGGCATAGTTTGTCGCTCCTTTTTCAACTTCCCTCTGAGAGACTGACCGCTAGGCTGGTCACTCTGGGAAAGTGTCAAAAGACAGATCTTAACGAAACGTTTTCAGAAATAAACTCCAGTCCACAGACAACTCTGAATCAAATGCTGTGGTGTCCAGACCAAGGGGTCACTTGTTAAGTTTTCTGGAGTTGACAACAGTTACTAGGCTGATTTGCAGGATGCTTTCAGAATTTGTGTTGCCCCTGTCTGGTAGCTGCTAGCTGGGATTTTTTTCACATTTTTGAGTTAAAAATGTAAAAAATTGATGATATGCTTTGCCTTGGCCCTTTAAAAAGTTACTAAGGGAGGTCCGGCAATATTGTATAAGTAATTTTTCATCTTAATTGTTTGTGACAAAGTGTTCATGGTAGTATACTTCTCTGTATAAAGGTTATAGTTACATTCTACCTGTCAGCATCTTGGCCACTAAGATCTCACTTTAGTACCATGTAGCCGAAAAAAACACAAAATATAAGTACTAAGAGTCATCCAGAGTTCACTTCACAAAGCATGTGTCCTAAGCCTTTTAAATGTTACTCACATAAAAATTGTATTAAGACCTTTCCCATTCTGTTTATACATAATTTTGTATTCTGTTTTAACAGTCTTGATTCTTTGCCCTCCTCCAAAGTGACAGGTGGAAGACATAACAAGAGGCAGGAATAGGGCTGCTACAAGAGCCTTGACATCTAGGGCAAAAGCCTGGCTCACATCTAGAGGTCTCTTGGGCATCTCCATGTTGCAATGGAGTATAAGAATTGGAAATTTAACAGGAAGCTTTAGTTGTAGAAAAATACAACAGAAAAAACGTTAATGTACTCAGCTCTGTTTCTAGTTGGCATGATGCTCTGCAGGAACTTGGAGTTTGCCACGCATGCATTGGGTGGTTATCATTACTAGAAAATTCAGAGAGAAGTCACCTGTACTAAGATGCTTGGAATTAGACCTGAAGCCTGAACCCTCCTGCCACCTACCAGGTCCCCAGTTATGAAAACAGCTGAAATGATTTCCCAGTGCTGTGCTTATGTAAAGTTCTAGTTAGGTGGGATAGGTAAGTGCTGGGGCTGGTGACAGGAATCACCGTAGGGGCCTATAGGGCAGGGTGGAAGGGGATGGGGTGGGAGAGGGGCATGGGAGGAGCAGGCCCTGCAGGGCTGGACTTTACCAGGAAGATTAAGCAGCTGCTCAGCACAGGTAGCAGTCACCACCTTGGAAAAGACTAGTATGTGCTGCGCCTGCTGGGTCACAGCTTTTAAAATCTATTACCCAGTCCACAGGAAGCAGTTATTAAAGGTATTGAGGCAGAGGGCCAACATGGTGACAGTCCATAGGGAAATATTCCTGACCGGGAGAGACTATAGCCAGTAGTTTATCGTAGGTCTCCTAGTTGAGGCAAGATATTACAAGAACTTGACTTTGGGCCGGAGATTTATCTCAGTGGTTCTGCTGCCTGCTTCACAAGCGCAAGGTCCTGAGTTTGATCCCCGGTAACAAAAAAAAAAAGAACTTGACTTTGAGGAGATGGCAGTAGGACCAGAAAGGGAGTGGTAGACCTCTTTGTGTATTGGTATCTTTGGGCGGGGGCGGGGGGGGGGGTTTCTATGTCTTGAGCAAAAGAAGCAAGTTTTTCTTTTTTTTTTAAAAAAGAACATTTTATTTTAAAATGCACAAAAACTCCCAGTTTGTTTCAGTTGTTGCATGTAGATGGCTTTATATTGCTTTTTTGATGATCATCAGTGCTGAGCCAGAGTTTTCAATCCTCAAAACATTCAACAGAGCTTCTGCACTGCACATCATTCAGCAGTCCAAGTGTCTTTGATTTGTTTTACATTTGGTGTAGATTTCCTGATGCAGATGTTCCAAAGTCTTTGGTTGTTTGTGCATTTAGATTTGTGAGCTTCTCCAGTTTGTAAAGGTTTCAGTTCATAGTCAGCTGGCTCTAAGGCAAGGTGGCAGGGCAGAAGGGCTTTGCAGAGGAGAAACAGTCCATGGCAAAGCAGGGCAGGCAGAAGGCAGCAAAGTGGTGAAGTAACAGCAAGCAGCAGCAGCAACAGAAGCTGCAAGTTTTTCAAGTAAGCATAAATGAAACATTTTTGCAGACACAGAACCCCCAGAACCAGGTTTTCAGTAAGACAAGCCTTCATGTCCTGAGATAGATCGACCTTTTAAAGAGATCCCTTTCCCCTGAGTTTACTTGGAGAAAGACTTTGGATGTTTTGGGTGTTGCCAGGTGAAAGATTTTGGACAGAATCATGTTAAAGCTATTTTTCTCTGCTTTGGTCCATTCCATTACAGAAAAGATAGAGGAGATCTACAAAGCTTTCATTAAGGAATCCGGCATCCAGTTCAGCGAGCTGGAGGGGCAGGTGCTCCAGTTCCATCTCAGTAACCTGGAATACGCCTGTGGCAGCAACCTCCACCAGGTGAACTTGGGTTTGTGCAACATGCTTGGAAAATACCTGCTTTTGTGTATGTGCTGCTTGCAGATCTAAATATTGAACTGGTGGTGGTGTGGATAAACAGGCAGGAATGATGGTTGCCCAGAAGTTTGATCACTAAGACCAAGCTGTTAATTCCACACTGGTTTTAACTTTTTTTAAGCCAGTGAAATCCTCCTTCAAGTCCTGCCTGTGAAGATGCTCCATCTATAAAACTGAAGAGAGGAGGGCTGCTGGTGAAGCAGGACAGGGCCATGAGCCTCTTCCTGAGACTGCTTCCCTTTCTTTGTCCTCCACAGAGGTCCCTGGGGTCAGTTCCATGGAACCATGGAGTCTAAAAACACTGTCTTCAAGAAACCAAAATGCAACATCCTTGCACTTCTGACCTGTTTATCTTGTAAAAAATAAATTTAAACTTGTTCTACTGTTTAACCAACTGTGAACCTAGCACTCCAGCATTCTGTATTTTGACTAGAAACTCCATAGATGATTAAATGTATTTCCACTCGATTCTGCATTACAATTGGAATTGCTCCGTTTTCCAAAATCATGCTGGGTTTCACCTTCTGGGGACTTTCCATGTGGAGGGCAGCTAGGTGGCGTATGTACTATGGAGTTGACCAAATGCAGTTTCACCCCATAGAATTCCCCTTTGCCAGAGATGTGAATATACAGAATGAACTCTTTTTTTGGGGTACCAGGTATCGAACTCGAGACCTTGCGCTTGTGAGGCAGGCAGTGGCATCACTGAGCTAAATCCCCGGCCCTAGAATCAACTTTTATATTTTAAAATCAGTGAATGTTATCCATGCCAAAGTCATACAGAATTTTTGTTGTAAGATATACTCTCCGCTGCATTATGGAGAGATTCCCTTCAGCCTGACAGTGGTGTCTGCTTGGGCTGGCCTGTTCCTCCTCCCCTTCCTTGGTGTCTGCCTTGGGGTTGGTGGCCCTGCCATCGTGCTGTGGGTGGCTGCTCCTTCCTGGAGCTGCTTTTGGTGACCGTAGGGTACAGGCTTGCAGACCTACACTGCAGGTCCCCAATGTCTCCTGTTGTTTCTCAGGTTTCGGCTCGCTCCTGGGATCACAATGAATTCTTCGCTCAGTTTGCTGGTGACCACACTCTCCTGACTCCTGGGTACTCTGTAATCATTGAGAAACTGGCCGAAGGGCTTGACATTCGGCTCCAGTCTCCGGTGAGCATTGGGTAGGGCTGAGAGACTCTGGGTTTGCCTTGTCTTAGAGGATGGACGTCCGAGGCGAGTGATTCTTGGCAGACAGGCAGTTGTTCGAGGGCCTTGCCAGTGTCCCCAGTTCTTTCCTGGCACAGTCATAGCCTGTGCTCACAGCACTGTCCCTGTCAGGTCACTGCTGCTCTTTGGAAACGATAGTGGCCCATGTGCATGTTCTTGAATACAATGTTTAAGTTGCTCACAGCCTCTCGAACCCAACACAGCTCATTTTCACTTTTAAATTTTCCTTTCAAATCTTTATCTCAGTGGATTGATGTAATGCATTGTTGCACAAATAGAGATGATTATGTATATTTCACCCTCCACTATATCATAAAGGTTTCCACTATTCTTTTATTTATTTATTTTTTAAAATTCTTTTATTGGTACATTTTAGGTATACAGCACAGTTACATTTCTCATTGGGAATTGTACCTTTACATAATGCATCTTGCTTCTTATTTTTGCCCCATTCCTAGCCCTCCCTTCATGCCCTCCACCCTTCCCTATTTACAAAGAGTTTATTTCCATTTTTTCCATTTCTCATCATTTTTCCTTTCCCTTCTTTCCTTTCCCCCACCCCTCCCACTACCCCTACCCCTTTGGACCTTTTCTTCCTATTTTGCATTATCGATTATTCATTCTAATCAATGGTACATTTAGGTATACAATATCATGACATTCATCACTGGAAATTTGCACCTTTACATATTCTCTCTTGGTTCTTATTTTTCACCCTTGCCCAGGCCTCCCTTCAACCCCTCCATTCCTCCCTATTTACAAAGATTTTGTTCCTATTTTTCCATTTTCTCATATCCTTCTTTCCTTTCCCCTACCCCTCCCACTTCCTTCCCCTTTGGCCCTTTTCTTCCTATTTCACATTACGTATTATACATTTTAGTCCTTATTTACACTTTCAGTTTCTGACACCAGAGAAACTATTCAGTATTTATACATGTGTGTCCTATTTATTTCACTTAAGAGTTTCGCCTCAATGTGCATCCACTTAGCTATAAATGTCTCTAATTTCTCTTTTTTGATGGCTGAGTAGTAGTCCATTTTATAAAAAAAACCACATTTTCTTTATCCAGTCTCCAGTGGATGGGCTGTTTCCAAGTTTTAGTTATCACAAACTGTGCTGCTATGAACATGGGCACACATATATCACTGTGGTATGATTTCTTTAATTCTTTGGGGAAGATCCCCAGCAGTGGAACAGCAGGGTCAAATGGGACTTCCCGTCCTAGTTCTTTGAGGTATCTCCATACTGATTTCCACAGTGGTTGCACCAGTCTACACTCCCACCAGCAGTGGAGCAGGGTTCCTTTTTCCCCACAGCCCTGCCAGCATTTGTTATTGGTTGATTTCATGATAGCAGCCATTCTTTCTGGAGTGAGGTGGAACCTCAGCATTGTTTTCATTTGCATCTCTCGAATGACCAGTGATGTTGAACATTTTTTCATGTATTTATTTGCTATTTGTACTTCTTTGTCTGAGAAATGTCTGTCCATTTCAGATGCCCATTTTTCGATTGGGTCTTTAAATTTGGGAGGTCTGATCTTTTTAAGTTCTTTTTAGATTCGAGATAGTAGACCTTTGTCTGAGGAAGAGCAGGTGAAGATTTTTTCCCACATTGTGGGTTGTCTCTTCACACTGCTGGTGGTTTCTCTTGCTATGCAGAAGCTTTTTGATAAGAAGAGATCCCACTTGTTGATTGTTTGTGCTAGTTCATAGGCAACTGAGGTTTTGTTCATAAAATCTTTTCCTACACCGATGTCTTCAAGAGTTCTACCTAACCTCTGTTCCACCTGGTTCAGAGTTCCTATTTTAATATTTAGATCTTTAATCCATTTTGATTTTAGTTTGGTGCATGGTGACAGATATAGGTGTAGTTTTAATCTTTGGCAAGTTGAAACCCAATAGGCTATCTTTCCTCCAGTGAGGTTGTTTGGCTACTTAATCGAAGATGAGTTGGCTGAGTGTGTCTGGCGTTGTTTCTGCATCTCCTAATCTGTTCCACTGGTCCTCAGGTCTGATTCTTTGCCAGTACCATGCTGTTTTTAGTATATGTGCTGTTGAAGTTAGCACTAGTACCATGGTGTTTTCTCAAGGTCCATGAAGTATGCTGCTGAGATCTCAATTGGAATTGCATTGAATCTATATAGCAGTTTTGGAAGTATGG
Source organism: Heterocephalus glaber (assembly GCF_053883595.1). NCBI lineage: Eukaryota > Metazoa > Chordata > Mammalia > Rodentia > Bathyergidae > Heterocephalus > Heterocephalus glaber. The sequence goes on from NW_028258315.1 coordinate 17,042,421, forward strand.
CCATTTTCACTATATTAATCCTTCCTACCCAGGAGCAGGAGATGTCTGTCCATTTTCTGATATCACCTTCAATCTCTTTTCAGAGTGCTATAGTTTTCAGAGAAGAGGTCTTTGATTTCTTTTGTTAGGTTGATTCCTAGGTATTTCAGTTTTTTGGATGCTATTGTGAAAGGAATTGATTGCCCTATTTTTCTCTCAGTGAGTCTGTTGTTTCTGTAGAGGAAAGCTATTGATTTTTGTGTGTTGACCTTGTAACCAGCTACTTGACTGAATTTGGTTATTAAGTCTAGAAGACTTTCGGTGGAGTTCTTGGGGTCTTCTATATAGAGTATCATGTCATCTGCAAATAATGACAAATTGACTTCTTCATTTCCTATCTTTATTCCTTTTATTTCTTTCTCTTGTCTAATTGCCATGGCTAATGTTTCCAGAACTATATTGAACAAGAGTGGTGATTCTGGACATCCTTGTCTTGTTCCTGATTTGAGTGTGAAGGATTTCAGTTTTTGACCATTCAGTATGATATTGGCTGTTGGTTTTTCATAGATGCCTTCTATCAGTTTGAGGTAGAAACCATCTATTCCAATTCTTTTTGCTGTTTTTTTTTTTTTTTTTTTTTTTTTGGTACCAGGGATCGAACTCTGGACATTGTGCTTTTGAGGCAGGCACCAGAACCACTGAGCTAAATCCCCGGCCCCTTATTCCAATTTTTTGTAGGGTTTTTATCATAAATGCATGTTGGATTTTGTCAAATGCTTTTTCTGCGTCTATGGAGATAATCATATGGTTTTTGTCCTCGGCTCTATCGATATAGTGTATTACATTGATTGATTTGCCTATGTTGAACCATCCCTGCATCCCTGGGATGAATCCCACTGGATCAGGGTTTATGATCTTCTTGATGATCTTCTGCATTCTATTTGCCAGAATCTTATTAAGGAGTTTTGCATCTGTGTTCATTAGTAAGATTGGCGTATAGATCTCCTTTTCAGTTGGGTCTTTCTCTGTTTTGGGGATCAAGGTGATGCTTGCTTCCAGGAATGAATTTGGGAGTATTGCTTCCCTTTCAATCTCACTGAAGAGTTTAAACAGTAGTGGCAGCAGTTCCTCTCTAAATGTCTTGTTTCTACATTGTTTCAGCAGTGAAGCCATCAGGGCCCGGCCTTTTCTTAGTTGCTAAGTTTTTAATTACATTTTCAATTTCATTGGTTGATATTGGGTTGTTCAGAATTTTTAGGTCTTCTTCGTTCAACTTTGGTAATTCATATGTATCTAGGAATCTGTCCATTCCTTCTGTGTTGTCCATCTTATTGGCGTATAGGTTCTGGAAGTAGGTGTTGGTGATCCTCTGGATTTCTGCTGGGTCTGTTGCAGTTTCACCCTTTTCATTCCTAATTGCATGGATTTGGGCCTTTTCTTTCCTTTTTCTGATAAGGTTGGCTAAGGGTTTGTCAATTTTGTTGTTTCTTTTGAAGAACTAACTCTTGGCTTCATTGTTTTTTTTTTTTTTGTATCATTCTCTTAGTCTCCATTGCATTGATTTCTCTTCTGATCTTTATAATTTCCTCCCTTGTATGAGCTTTGAGGTTGTCCTGCTCTTCTTTTTCTAGAAGCTTGAGGTGCAGCATCAGGTTGTTTAATTGGGCTCTTTCTGTTTTCCTAATATGCGTATTCACTGCTATGAATTTCCCTCGTAAGACTGCTTTCATTGTGTCCCATAGATTCCGATATGTTGTATTGTCATTGTCTTTTAATTGAAGAAGCTGTCTGATTTCTTCTTTAATTTCCTCTGTGACCCATTGGTTATTCAGAAGTGTGTTGTTCAACTTCCACGTGTTTATGAAATTTTTCGAATTTCTTTTACTATGGATCTCCAATTTCATCGCACTATGGTCTGATAATATACAGGGGATAACTTCAATCCCTTTGCACTTACTTAAACATGTTCTATGTGTGAGTATGTGGTCTATTTTTGAGAATGACCCATGTGCAGCTGAGAAGAATGTGTATTCTGATTTTATGGGGTGGAAGACTCTGTAAACATCTAAGCTCATTTGTTCAAGAGATTGAGTTCTAGTATTTCATTACTTATTTTTAGTCTAGTTGATCTATCTATTTGTGACAGTGGGGTGTTGAGGTCCCCCACTACAATTGTATTAGTGCATATATGACTTTTCATGTCCGTTAGTATTTGTTTTATATAGTTGGGCACACTAGTGTTTGGTGCATAGATATTTATGATTGTCATCTCTTCCTCTTGGATTCTTCCCTTTACAAGGATGTGTGTCCTTCTTTGTCTCTCTTAATCAGTGTTGGTTTGAAATCTACTTGATCTGCAAAGAGGATAGCTACTCCTGCTTTTTTTTGGGTTCCTGTCGCATGGAGTATTGTTTCCCACCCTTTAACTTTCAGTCTATGAGTTTCCTTTTGGATTAAGTGTGTTTCTTGTATGCAGCATATTGTTGGATTTTGCTTCTTGACCCATTCTGCCAGTCTATTTCTTTTTTTTTCTTTTTTGGTACCGGGGATCGAACTTGGGTCATTGTGCTTGCGCAGCCGGCAGCAAAACCACTGAGCTAAATCCCTGGCCCCTAGTCTATTTCTTTTGATTGGTGAATTGAGACCATTAACGTTGATGGTTATAACTGAAATGTATTGACTTGTCATTGCCGTGACTTTTTCTTTTTGTTAGGTTGTCCCCCTTTACATTTAATTTCTTGTCATGCCAGATGGGTTCACTCTGCTTTGCTACCTGGGGTTGTGATCCTCAATGTCTGTTCCTAGGATATTGTGTAAAATTTTTTGAAGTGCTGGTTTGGTATTCACGAAGTTCCTAAGGTGCTGTTTGTCATGAAAGTATCTTATTTCTCCATCAATTTTGAAAGATAATTTTGCAGGGTGCATCAATCTGGGTTGGAGGCTGTTTTCTTTCAGGGTTTGGAATATGTCACTCCAAGCTCTTCTTGCCTTGATGGTTTGTGTTGAGAAGTCTGCTGTGATTCTGATGGGCTTTCCTTTGTATGTGATTTGTTTCTTTTCTCTACTTGTAGAACTTTGTTCTTCTGTTGAGTTTCTGGAATGTTAACAATTATATGCCTATGTGTAGATTTTTTTTGATCAAAACTAGTGGAGTCCTATATGCCTCACTTATCTGTATGTCAAGTTCTTTTCCCCTGCTTGGGAAGTTTTCTGCCATTACTTCTGTGAAGTTTTTTTATGTCATCTGCACTCTCTCCTGTTTCTTCATTGACTCCAATCAGTCTTATGTTATTCTTTGCATCGTCTAGCAGCTGCTAGATTGATTTCTCATGTTCCCGTATAATTTTGAAGCAGTTTTTCTTTTCCTACTCATTAATTGCAATCTTATCTTCTATATCTGAAATTCTGTCCTCACATTGGCTCATTCTGCTGTGTAGACTTTCAGTGGAGTTTTTCATCTCCTAGAAATCTATTTCCATCTGTTTTCTGGATTCCATTTGTTTCTTATGTTGAGATTCCATCATGTTCCTCAGCTCCTCTCTAGATTTATTAATCATGTCTTGCACTAGGGGCACAATTTCTCCTGTTATCTGAGAAATTCTTTCTGATTTCCTTTTTTCCCAGATCCCCTTTTGTTGCCAGTTCAGGGAGTCCAGGTGGTTGAGTATGAGAGTGTTCCATCTCATTTCCTTTTGGGGTTGCTGTAGGTGATCTGGAAGTCTGGTTTTGAGACTTATTTAGGTGTTTTCTCATTTGACTGGGGGGCCGGGGCATGCTGTTGGCACCTGTGCGGCTCACTTCCTCAGAGCTGGGAGAGGTGGGACAGGGGCCGGGAGCAGCTGTAGGTATGGTGGCCCAGAAGCCCCTTCCTCTGGGCCGGAGCGGCGGGACAGAAGGTGGCCCAAAAGCCCTTTCCTCTGGGCTGGGAGCAACGGGAGGGATAGTGGCTGGGAAACCCCTTCCTCTTGACCAGGAGCAGTGGGACAGTGCCTCAGATGTCCCTACCTCTGGGCCGGGAGCGGCGGGAAAGATGGTGGCCCGGAAGCCCCTTCCTCTGGGCCGGGAGCAGCGGGACAGAAGGCGGCCCAAAAGCCTCCACTATTCTGACATGATGTTTATAAATCTTTATTCTCTGAGTTCGGCTGTAAGAATTTCTTAGATCGCTGAATGCCAGGGAGTAAGTTCCCATAGCCTTACATAATGTGGGAATTGGAAAAGACCCTGCATTGTGTGATTCAGCCCTCTTTTTATTCATAATTGTCTGTCTTGGTCAGGTCCAGAGCATTGATTACACCGGAGATGAAGTGCGGGTCACCACAACAGATGGCATGGGGTATTCTTCCCAAAAGGTAAGCGCTGGCATTCACGGGGTTGAGCTCCTTGCTGCCTGCCTGGGGCTGCAGGGAAGGAAAAGAGTCTTTTCCCATGGTGTAGTTTGCCTGTGGCAGTCTCCCTGGAGTTTTGTTGGACTTCTGACAGGTTAGCTATGTCCACTTAATTGTGTGTAGGTGTGCAGATCTGAGTGCATTGACCTAACTCCATCTGGATTCATGGCAGGTGGAATTTAACTGATGTTCCTCAAAGTGGCTTCTATTGTGCATTGGTCCTGAGAGTTATGCAAAAAAAGGAAGTCCTTGGCCAATCTGTCCTATAATCCTAGCACTCTGAGAGGCTGAGGCAGGAGGATTACAAACTTAAGCCCAGCCTGGGCAATTTAGGGATTTAGTGAGACCTTGTCTCAAAATAAAAAATTAAAAAGGGCTGGGGCCATAGCTTAGTGTGAAGGCCTTGGGTTCAAAAATTCCGTAGCCAAATAAGTTAGTGAAGGGCTTATGTGCTACTCCACTTTTTAGGGTTAAAAAGAGTACATTAAAGGCTCCAGGAAGTCCTGCATTCAAGAAATTTATTTTCCTTTAATTCTGTCCTTTTTACCATGGAACTCTTTCCAGATCAAAAAAAAAAAAAAAAATCTATGTTTTCATCTTGAAGCTGTGCTTTTGGGTGTCTGAAGTACTCTTGTGTACCTTGAGCTTTTTGGAGACAGTTTTATGAGGTGGGTAGTAGTAAACCCTGCATCTGAATCTTATACCTGAAATCACAAGAGATTTTTGCAGTAGTGGAGAAGAAAGGCATTAGCTTGGGGTGGAGATATCTGATAACCCTTGGAAGCCGTTACTAGTTCCCAGACTAGCAGCGCTTTCTGCTCTTTCTGGTCCTTGCTACGTATGCAGAAGTGCAGAATTGTGGCCTCCTGGGACGGACAGGCCCGAGGACGGAGGACCGGGATGAGTTAGGTGTGGGGTGTGTCCTGATGGTATTCATGCTGCTTGCTGGCTGGGAGATGGGACCCATGGAGGTTCTCCCTGGGTCTGGCTGGTCGTGTTTTTACTTGTCCTGACTCCAGTGTGCAGCGTGGTTGGGACGCTGGTCCAGTCCTCATCTGTATGCCCGGCATATCTCAAGGTTCTTCCCAGCGGGGAGCCTTCCCTAAAGGCCTGCCTTTGTGAATTGCAGGTCAGCTGGCAGTTGAACCTCTGCTTCTAGTCTCAGCACCCTGGTTGTGCTTCCTCTGCCGCCTGGTTACCCTCTGCTGGCCCTGCCCGGCACAGCTCATGCGCCCATCTGCCTTTATTGTTGTGGGTTTTTTTTTTTTTTTTTGGTACCGGGGATTGAACTCGGGTCCTTGCACTTGCGGGGCAGGCGGTGGAACCACTGAGCTAAATCTCTGGCCCTCCCGTCTGTCTTTATATTCTAACCTTCCAGAGAAACGAAGGCATGGCTGCGGGATGCACTTGGAAATGTTTAAAGCAGACATTTGTATGTTTATGTAGCTAGCACTCAGCAGTTTGGGTTGGGAATCTCCCCAAATGTGCATGGATGCTTTCCAACCTGCATGGTAGACTTGTACCTAGCTCCAGCTTCATGGTTTCCCCTGGGACCCAACGTCCGTCCCCTGCTAGAATGTGTTTGTATCCTTTGCCTCTTTGTTTACTCAGGCCCTTGTGCTCTTGGAAGCTTTTTGTCTTATGAAGAAGACAACTGTTTATTTTCTTGCAGTTCTCATACATCATTCAAATGGTTAATTCTTGTTATTTTTGTGGTGGTGGTTTTGGTCATAGAGAGGCTGTTATCTGTGAACAGATTGTTGAAGTTTTGAGGATAGAGAGCATGGTTTCTACCTTACAAAGTTCTCATGTGGCAGAAAATAGTGACAAAGGAGAAAGGATGCTCTGCTTTCTGAGATCCTGGAATTAGGGTGCAGTCAAATACGTGATGTCTTGGGTGAGGGCTGAGGTGGACAGGATGCTTGGTTCAGCTCCATTCCACTCTCGTCCTGCAGATACTGAAAAATGAACACACACACACATCCACACATGCCCTCACACATGCACATGCACACACTCTCCCCAGCCTCCTGGCAGTCCCACACCCTTCTTGCCTGAGCCTGGGCAGGTGTGTGTGGGCTTGGGCTCCCTCATGTGCCTTGGCTGACAGACACAGGGTCTCGGTTCTTGAGGAGCAGGGACAGAAGAGGCACCAGGATCCAGCTGTCAGCCACAGGGAGTCAAGAAGAGGCCAGGAGGCGCCTTGTTGGCTGGTGGAGGTGGCTCTAGGTGGCGAGATTCAGGAGCTGGTAGCAGCAGTTAGTGGCTTCCTGATTGTAGCCACAATAGTTCTTCCATGGCCTGGTTTTGTGATGTGGCTTTGAGAATCATTCTTGACCTGAAACTTAGTGTCTGTTTCTTCAGCCCTTCTAAATGAGACCTTGCAGTTACTTTCTTCTTTTAAAAAACTGTGTGCCCTTATAGGATTATAATCCTCATGTTGTAGTGTGCTTCATCATATATGAAGCACATTGATATATCTGTTTTAATTTTAAACATTACTTGGTTATTAGAGCGGGTTCTGCCATGGGGCTTGCCATGTGCTAGTATCAGGAACAATACAGGAAGTTCACCCAATCCCCTGTTTTGGGCTGTTTCCTTTTATAGCCCTGCTTGGCTTGGCGTCTGCTGTCTCTTCACATCCAGGATTATTGTTAACCACAGAGCCTTTATGGAAATTTCTCCTTGTGGATGCTACTTCTCAGCCAGGCACCCTTGAGCAGTGAACAAACCTACACAGCTGCTCAGGGCATCCCTTGTTCTTACAAGATAACCACATGGAATGTTGACCATCTTGTGGCTGGAAATAGAGAGGAATGTTCCTCAAGTGTTGATTTTCCTGGAAATGAACCCACTGGGTAGTTATGGTTTTAAGTTTAGCTGTTCTGTGTGTGTGTTAACTTTTTTTTTTTTTTTTTTTTTTGGTACCAGGGGATCGAACTCAGGACCTTGCATTTTTGAGGCAGACACAGTGCCTCTGAGCTAAATCCCCAGCCCTTGTGTTAACTATTATTTGTTTTCTGCAGGTATTAGTTGCTGTTCCACTGGCCATACTACAGAAAGGTGTCATTCAGTTTAATCCACCACTGTCAGAGAAGAAGATGAAAGCTATCAACAGCTTGGGCGCTGGCATCATCGAGAAGGTGACAAGTGAGATTAATGTCAGGTGGTAGGACCTGTGCTACAGAGAAGTACTGGGTCATTTTTGAAAACCCAAATAAAATTCAAGGATTTCATTTGAATAATTGTTCATAAAGAATACAAAAGGGTATTACCCAAACCAAAGTCTGGCTGAAGTCAGAGTTTTAACTTTCAGGAAAATGCATCTTGTTATTTAAAATTAGGATTTGCGGTGAGCAGATCTGGGAGTAGTGACACAAGACACAAGGAGACCATGCTCCGGGGCCAGGGCTGCACTGGCTTGGCTTCGCCACACTGGCCTGGGGGTTGTCAGTGGGTCCCAGCTTTATCTGAGGTAACTGGTGGTGTAAAAAGCATGAAGCCAGACATGGCAGTGCCCGTCTATAATCCCCGCTAGTTTGGGTGAGCTGAGGGGAGGCTGAGACAGGAGCATCGTTAAGTTTGTTCCCAGCCTGGGCAATTTAGCAAGACCCTGTGTCAAAGTACATTTGCAAAGGCTTGGTTGTAGGTCAGTGGTAGAGCTCTGACCTATCATGTGCACGACCCTGGGCTTGATCCCCTCTACTGCGCACCCCCAGAGTAAGATCACACAGAGAGTACCAAGGAGATGAGAAATGGGAAAGGGGAGATTGTAAACGTGGATTTGCTTTAGAGCAGAGCTACAGGTTGCTTCTTAGACATAGTCTGCAATTTTGAAACAGGAAGCACTTACTTGCCTTTCTCTTGCTTGTTTTCCAGATTGCCTTGCAATTTCCGTACAGATTTTGGGACAGCAAAGTTCAAGGAGCTGACTTTTTTGGTCATGTTCCTCCCAGTGCCAGCCAGCGCGGGCTCTTTGCTGTATACTATGACATGGATCCCCAGGTAAAATCGCCTGTAAAGCATGCTTTGAATCCTCTTCTTAAAAGTATAGAATTTAGTAATTACTCGTGTCAAGCTCAGCAACAAATGAATATTGTAGAGATTCGTTGTGTGTATGTGTGCATGTGCAGGCGTACGAACTTGTGGGTGGTGCTGGGCCTTGAACCCGGGGCCTTGCACATGATGTTTGGCTGAGCTACATCTAAGCCATTTTTGTGTGAATTCTTTTCTTTTCTTTTCTTTTTTATTGGTACGTGTTTGCAGTACATAATGATTACATTCAAGTGCAAGGACCCAAGTTCAATCCCCGGTACCAAAAAAAAAAGTTCCAGACATAATGATTACATTCACTGTAGGGGATTGGTACAGATATATAATACATCTTAATTCTATGTTCATTAAAGAGATTGACCTATAGTTTTCTTTTTTAATCAGGTCCTTGTCTGGTTTTGGAATCACTTTGGGAGTATTTCTTCCCTTTCAATTTCATTAGAGTTTGAGGAATATTGGTGTTAGATCTTCCCTGAAGTTCTTGTAGAATTCAGTGGTGAATCTTGGGCTTTTCTTGGTTGGTAGATTTTTATTACTGCCTCAATTTCATTAGCTATTACTGGATCGTGGGTTTTTTTTATCTTCTTGGTTCAGTTTTAGAAATTCTTTTTTCTTGGTACCAGGGATCGAACTCAGGACCATGTGCTTGGGAGGCAGGTGCAGTGCCACTGAGCTAAATCCCCGGCCCTAGTTATAGTAATTCTTATGTATCTAAGAATCTATCCATTTCTTCTGGATTCTCCAGTTATTAGATTACACACTTTTGAATTACTAATGATCTGGATTTCATTAGTGTCTGTTCTGATTTAGTCTTTTCATTTCTAATTGCATTGATTTGGACGTTTTCTTTTTTGGTAAGATTTGCTAAAGGTTTATTAGTTTTTCAAAGAACCAACTGATGCATCGATTCTATGTATTTTTTATAGTCTCAATTTCATTAATTTTTGCTGTGATCTTTATGAATTCTTGCCTTGTATTAGCTTTGTATTTGGATTGTTGTTGTTTTTCTAGAACCTTGAGGTACATCATTAGGTTATTTACTTGGGCTGACTCTGTTTTTCTGATATGGACATGCACCGCTATAAACTTCCCTCTTTGGATTGCTTTCATTGTGTCCTGTAGGTTCTGATATGTAGTACTGGCATTATCATTTGATTATAAGAACTGTATAATTTCTTCCTTGATTCCTTCTGTGACACCTTGATTATTCAGGAGTGTATTATCGAATGTCCATGTGTTTGCATAATTTCTGTCATTTCTTTTCCCATTGAATTCTGATTTCATAGCACTATGATCTGATAATATGGATGGGGTAATTTTATTTTTTTGCATTTACTGTACCCTGTGGTTGGTTGGTTTTCGATTAAAGTCTTGCTATGTAGTTCAGGCTATCCTTGAGCTCACTGTGTAGCCGAGGCTGGCCTTAAATTCAAGGTGATGCTCCTGCCTCACCCTCCCAAGAGCTGGGATTACAGGCTTTTTGGAGAAAGTTCTGTGTGCTGCTGAGAAGGATGTATATCCTGTTGGTGTTGAGTGGAACATTCTGCAGATAGGTATCTACTGAGTTTGAAGGTATGTTCAACTTTGATATTTCTTTTTTTTTGCCTAATTTATCTGTTTATTTGTGATAGTGGAGCATTGAGGTCCCCTACTATTAATTGTATTGATCTTTTATGTTCACTAATGTTTGTTTTATGAAGTTGGGTGCACCAGTGTTTGATGAAATGTATTTATAATTGTTGTCTCTTTCTGTTCAATTGTTCCCTTAACCAGTATGTAGTGACCTTCTTTGCTTCTGATCAGTTTTGGCTTGAAGTCCACTTTGTCTGAAAATAGGATAGCTATTCCTGCTTGTTTTGGAGCTCCAATTGTATAGACTATTGTTTTCCATCCTTTGATTCTTAGTCTGTGAATTTCTTTTTGGATTAAATGTGTTTCTTATATACAGCATACCATTGGGTTTATTTTTGATCCAATCTGCCAATTTATGTCTTTGGATTGAGACATTCACATTGGGAGTTACTAGTGAAAGTTTACCTTTCACTAATTCAATTCACATTGATTTATTCCTATTAATAGGCCTTTGTGTCAGTCCCAAGATCTGATCACCTTTGTTAATTTGAAGAGGGAGAGTACAGTGTCATTGGCCCAACACCCATTTCTTCAGAAATGAACTGCAGTAATGTTGGTGACACAAAGGCAAAGCAGATACAGCATATAGTAAAAACTAACTCATAGCAGCAACTATGCCACCACTGACAATAGCAAAGAAATCTGCCACAATAACAAAGTCAAAGACAAACTGATAGTGGCATGCCATAAGAACCAATAAAAGCCACCACTAATGCCCTTAACAATAGAAAAGAGGTCTGCAATAATAATATAGACACAAAGACAAACCAAATACATCAATACAGTAAATACCTTCTAAATTCAACAACTCTACCACCATTAACAGTACAAAAGAATTCAACAATTATAGCATAGTCAACTAAATATTATAAAGATTAATAAAGCTTGATAGTAATACTAATAAAAAATGGAGGGGGTGAGGAAGAAGGAAATGAACAAAGTAAAATTTGAAAAATAAGATGAGGAAGGAGAGAAAAGTGAGATAAAAGATGGAATTAAGAAATAAAGGGAGGGGCTGGGGATTTAGCTCAGTGGTTCCACCCCCTGCCCCGCAAGCACAGGGACCCAAGTTCGATCCCCCGTACCGTAAAAAAAAGAAATAAAGAGAAACTAATTGAATTATATAAAAGTAATAGAACAAAGAAAAAAGATCAAAAGAAAGGAAGAGGTAGGGGAAGGAGGGAAGAAGGGGGCATAAAAAGTTAAGATGTGTTATGTACGTGTACTAACGTCTCACAATGAATGTAATCATACGTACTGCCAACATATACTAATAAATGTAAAAAGTTTTTAAAAAGAAAAGAGGTAAAATAAAAACCCCAAAGCCCCCAAAAAACCAATGAAGGGAAAGAAAAATGAGTCAAAAACTTGCTGTGTGTTTGAGTGAGTAGTTTTTTTCCGGGGTCTGCAGTTTTGGAATCCGTGAGATACGGGGGAGGAGTATGAGTCACTACTAAGGCCTACTTTGTGCACATATTGTATGTGAATGCTAAGTCCCGGCCCACTTGCCTGCTGGGTAGAGTTGGTCAGTGGTGTCTGCTGTAGGGCTCCATCCACTGCAGCTGCTCCCAGTTTTCCTGTCCCTCTGTGCACCTCGAGTCACGGCTTTCTCTGTCTAGCTTTAGTGCTTGTGAATTTGTCAGGTGCCCCCCACCCTCTCTGCTTCACACACCATAGGAGGTGGCACCTGACCATGGCTAGGTGTGTTCTTGACCATATTGGCAGATGGGAAAAGTAAACAGACCACTGGGTGAGCACTCCTGGGTGTAGGCATTGGAAAGGGGTTAAGCAGTTTGCTGAACTTATGGCAAGTGCTTTGAGACCCAGTGCCCTCTGAAAACCACATGCAACTAACTGCCCTGGCTTCTTACCAATGAGGATGGGACCATTGTGTGCTTCCTGGCCTGAGTTTAAAACTTCTGGGAGTAAGGGTCTATGTCTAACCATCACCCTCTCCACAACTGTCTCTTATGGCTGCCCCCCCCCATCCCCAGTCACTGTAGTAGGGTGACTCCAGAAATCCTGAAGTGTAGTTGTTTGTGGCTTCTGATTCCTGGAGTACCTCAGCCTTAAACAATTGAGCCTTTCCCAGAATGGCTCCTGATTAAACTCTTTCAAATATGGCAGGCACTGCACTGGATTTCTTTTACAAACTATCCTGTCTTGAGAAAGGAGTTTCTTTCTGAGAAAAACCCCATGCTGATTTTTCAGTTTACAATAACCCTGGGCTTTTCTTTGGGCTAGTGCTACTGGCCTGGTATAGCGTTTCTTCCTGGGGCCGCTGACCCTTTCTGGGCAATGTTATGTTTTCCGACACAGGTCCCTACCTCCAGAACTGGAATTACTGTTCCAGACTTCTTCATTCTTTTTTCTGGGTTGTCTTTAGTTTCTTCAGTTTCTCTGTAGTTTCTAGTTTTCCTGTTCCTCTTTCTTTTCCTTCTGGGGGAGTTTGAGACAGGGTTTCACTGTGTAGCTCAGGCTGGCCTTGAACTCACTATGTAGCCTCAAACTTGGAGTGATCCTCCTGCCTCAGCCTCTGAAGTGCTAGGATTACAGGAATGTGCCATCAGGCCCAGCTATGTTGCCTCATTCTTGATTCCTGCAGATACACTTCTTTTTTTCTTCATTAAATCATTGCTTTCCAGGTGTCTTTTTTTTTTTTTTTTGGTACCGGGGATCGAACTCAGATCCTTGCGCTTGGGAGGCAGGGGGTGGAACCACTGAGCTAAATCCCTGGCCCCTCCAGGTGTCTTGATTCCAGGTCCTGTGGAGGCTGTATTCTGCTTCCAGTCTTTATTCTGCCATTTTTAATCCCTGTGAATTGTTGGTGTGTGTTTATTCAGGGAGGACACTTACGCTGGGACATTTTCCTGTAGGAAAGGAACCCTAATGTTTGCCATATTTTCTTGAAGTGAGAATGGTGCTTTCTGGGACATTAGTTGATGCCTGTGAAAAGTGTTATTTTAGGCTGAGAGGGGAATCCCTCTTAGGTAAAGTTACCCATGGTGCTGTAAATGAGTGTCTTAGTTATGTTTCTCTCATTGCAGAGACAAAATATCCGGCACCCAAAGTTAAAAGAGGAAAGGTTTACTTGGCTCACAGTCTGTAGAGGTTTCAGTCCATAATTGGCTGGCCCCAAGGCAGGGTGGCACATGGCAGAGGGGCAACAGTTCCTGGCACCGGAAGACAGCAAAAGCAAGAAGAGACCTCAACAGTGTCTTCTGCCCCCTTTATCTTATTCAGGCTACTTAGGGCGAGTAGCACTCACACCCTTAATCCCAGTGCCCTCCAGCCTAGCATTGCACCAGGAATCAGTCACACACTAGATTCAGCCACCTTTGAAAAAGCCCTACCTAAGACCTCATGCGGCTTTGGGGGGTCTCTAGACATAGGCGTAACAGTGAGTGGATTTGAACCTTCCTCTTTGGCAGTCTTCTCCAGAACTGGAAAGGTGGGATGCGTTTGGTGCTGAGGAGGGAGGGGCATGATGAGGGCAGGAAGGAGAGCACCCCTGGCCCTTGGGGGCTGCGGTGACTTTCGTGCAGCTGTGTTGCTGCCACACAGAAGCTAATTCCCACGTTCTTGCTTCCAAGCTTAGCTTTAAGAAGGCTTCATGTGGGAGCCAGCTGCAGTGTTTCTTTGCTACTTGAGGTTTTTTCCCCATTACTTTCTGTGCAGATTTCCCTTCTCAGTCTCTATTACTTTTGAAATAAGGTTTGATATGTGAACAGCCCAGAGAACCCTGAGCTTGGCATTATTACTTGCTGAGTGGTGGTGGTTTTCCCTAGCAGAGACAGTACGGTGGGTAGAGGAGCAAAGTGTGCTTTTGAGGAAAAAGGGGTGACTGAAAGGAGTACTGTAATGAAATTCAGCTTGTGAGAACAAGAACTTTGTTTGGAGCTGAGCATTTAGAGACTTTCTACCAAAAGCAAAAATGAACTGCTTTTCTCTGTCCCTCCAGAAGCAGCAGAGCGTGTTGATGTCGGTGATTGCTGGGGAGGCAGTGGCGTCAGTTCGGACCCTGGATGACAAGCAGGTGCTGCAGCAGTGCATGGCCACCCTGCGGGAGCTGTTCAAGGAGCAGGTCAGAGCCCTCCTCAGGAGGAGGCTATGTTCGGTGTGCTCCTCGCTCTTCCGAGTAGGAGGGAGCCAGAGCCATCCATGTCGCCCGTGTGGAGGGTGTTAAGGCAGTGGGCTGTTTGATTCCTCCCAGAATCCCCTTTCCACCTGGTTGCCCAGTTAGTGTGCTAGGGCTGCCATAACAGAATGCCTCAGTACATACAAGTGGCTCAGACAGCAGATGTTGCATTCTTTCTCAGGCTAGAGGCTGGATGGAAGTCCAAGATCCAGGTGGCAGAGGGTTGGTCTTGTTAAAGGATTCTCCATGACTTACAGATGACTGTCATCCCTTCATGTGTGCCTGTCATCTCCTCTTATGAGGAGACACAGCCAGATTGGTTTAGGCCCACCCTACAGACCCCATTTTAATTTAATTACCTATTAAAGACTCAATCTTCAAATACATTCCCATTTTGGGTACTGGGGACTTCAACATAGGAATCGGGGTTTGGGATAGTGCAGCCTCTAACAATGCCCCAACCCCTCCTTTTTACGAAGTAGTCTTCCTTTCCTTCTTCTCCTTACATCATACACAACCTCTTTTCTTTCCTAAGGAAAGAAAAAGTTTGGCATTTGCTAGTGTGTATTTACCCAAGCCCTAGCTTTGACTGCAGCTTCCTTGTAAAGGCCATTGTCGAGAATTTTCTGTACCTCACATAGGCAGTCTCTTTTCTCTGAGGTGCTCAAGGTACCTTATATTTACAGATTTTCCAAATCTCACAATCTGTGGAGATTTGTAGATGGCTGTACCTTATGCCTTTTTCAAATTAAGGAGCAGAAAGAGAAGTAAAATGACTTAAAAAATTACATAAATTTGAGGAAGGGGGGGGTATCCAGTTGTGTGGCCAGTTTTATGTGAGTGGATCTAACAGTGATACAATATATCACACAATAGTTCCTATCTTGGAGATTTTTCCTCTAAAATCTGTTTTAAAATTAGTTATTTGGAATGTAGCAGTTTCTAGAGTATTTTCTATATTGATGGTTGTCAGAGGACAACAGACAACATTCTGTGTTTAAGGATTGTGAAATATATCCTTGTATTTGTTGAGAAGCCTGTTGGGAATTTCAGCCTGTGATCACAGGACTCTGCATCCCTTTCCTCCCGGGCCAGACTCCTCTTCCGCTGTCTCTCCAGAACGTGCCAGGTGATGGGAAAGGGAACGGCTGAACTCAGCCACTGATGATGGCCCCAGAAGGTGGGCAGAGTGTGTTTCTGATGGATGGGGGTGAGGTGAGGGCGTTGTGTATGGTTTGGAGCAGAGGAAGAGTTTACAGGCATGGGAGGAACATACTGAGAACTGGTGTTTGGGGTACAACCACAATAAACTCAGGTCCTGCAAGGAGGCAGGAATGTACATTTCTTTTTTTTTTTGGTACCGGGGATCGAACTCCGGTCCTTCTGCTTTCGAGGCAGGCGGCGGAACCACTGAGCTAAATCCCCAGCCCAGGAATGTACATTTCTAATTTAGGGTTGCACTGTGTGTCTTGAGTTCCTTCTTGATCTTTTATAATTGCTTCCATTGGACACAGGAGGTCCCAGATCCCTCGAAGTATTTTGTCACTCGATGGAGCACAGAACCATGGATCCAGATGGCATACAGTTTTGTGAAGACATTTGGGAGCGGAGAGGCCTATGATATCATTGCTGAAGAAATACAAGGAACTGTCTTTTTTGCTGGCGAGGTTTGTATCTTGATTCCAAACCCAATTATTTTTATTGATTCCTTTCTTCTAAAGTGCTGTCTGCCTAGAGTTTAAAAACAAGTCAGGGCTGGGGATTTAGCTCAGTGGTTCTGCTGGCTACCTCACAAGCACAAGGTCCGGAGTTCGATCCCTGGTACCAAAAAAAACCCAAGTCAGATAATCTCAAAAGTCTTACGACAGATAGCAGAAGCCTTTTCAATAGTGGGAGCCAGCCTCATTCATACTCTGAAGAGACTGCCAGTTTTAACTCTTCCAGCTGTTTCTCGTGGATTCCTTCATATCCTAAAATCATGTTTGTATTTCATCATCTGATTTAATATTAGGTAGAATTGGGCCGGGGATTTAGCTCAGTGGTTCCGCCACCTGTCTTGAAAGTGCAAGGTCCTGAGTTCGATCCCCGGTACCAAAAAAAGAAAACATTAGGCAGAATTATCTACTGACTTCCTATCAGAATAAAAGTGTAGTCCAGTTAGTCTCTCTGTACCATTCTCTTATTTCAGTTAATTAGATTGGTATCTGTTCTGTCACGTGGCCCTGTAAATGTTTACTGCTGTGCCAAGGTAGTCATAGATTCAGCTCTTCAGCCTCGTTTTCTTGGCAGTCCTACTGGCCCCTTGGTCATTAGCTTACTTATCTTAGTACCGCTCCTCCAGCACCTCCCCCCCTTCAGTCAGCTGTAATCCAGCTGAATGTGAGCTGGCTGTTGGTTCCAGCATAGGAACCTTCTTGCAGTTCTCTTTCCTCGGCTCTCACCTGCTCCAGCTGATCTAAGATCATCACATGCTGTCCCACGCTCCAAGATCCCGCTCTCCTTTCCTGATCTACTTCTGTTGGAAAGTGTTGCTCTTCTCATCTCTGACCCTTTGTCTCCCTTCATTCCTTGTAATCTAGACTCATGGCCTTTAGTCCTAGTTTTCTTGCTTCTGATCACTTTCTCCTGTTTTTTCCTTCCTAAATTGTCTGTTCCCTGCCTTGGAGCTCTTAGATTTGACTGATTTTTCTCTTCTACTTTTCTACTTAAATCTTTTTTATTCTACTTTTGGGGAGATTTTGCAGTCTTCCAAGTTCATTACTTGTTTCTTAAACCAGGATTAAGGCTTCTGGTTGTTTTATTTCCTGTTGCCACCCTACCTGGCTTCCTTAGATTTCCTGTTTTGTGTGCTTTAGTCTACATGTTATATATCCCATCTTGACTTGACTCCTTATAGAGTTGAGCAAGGTACTTTTTGAAAAGCCACTTAAAAGGTCCACCAAGCTCAACTGATGGTTAAAAGAGCCCAGACATCACTATCCAGGAACATTAAGCCTGTGTGGTCATAGCTGGCATAGCTGGATGCCAGAGGCCTATTAGTTGTGAAGACTTCAATCCTCACTGTTGGTGCCTCAACCCTGCTCTTGAAGTGAAATCTCTTGAGGAGTTGCAGCAGAGATATTTAGAATGTGGTGACCCAATTGTTCATGCAGTCTTTAAAACCAGTTGTTTTGGGCCGGGGATTTAGCTCAGTAGTTCCACCACCTGCCCCACAAGTGCAAGGACCCGAGTTTGATCCCCGGTACCAAAAAAATTCCCCCAAAAACAGTTCTGTTTTGACCCCATGCTGCCCTGTGCCTCTGTGGTTCCTAGTGCCCCTCATGGCTGACTGAAAGGATTCTTTGCAGAATTGTTTTGCTTTTTGTTATTACCTCTTTCTTCCTTACCCTAAACATAATGTGAATTGTTAAGCACTTTCATCTGCAGTCATATATTGTTTTAGTTTGAAATCACAGGTCTCATAGTTTTAGCTAGTAAGTTAATGTTTTGTCTTGCCAGTGATTTGAGTGATAACACGATGCCATCTTAAAGCTAGATAAATTTGCTGAAGAGAGAACTCAGCAGGTGCAGAATGGCTGCACACCAGGCCCAGCTGTCAGCCACTCCCAGAGGATGACTGTTTTAGACTGAGCTGAGCTGCCTTAGGGTCTTGTGCAGATTTAGAACCTTTCTTGCTTTTTTTTGGTTTATTACCTCACCTTCTGAAGCCTGTTTCTGCAAGGTTTGTCATTGCCACTTTCTCTGTTACTCTTTGTTCTTAACTAAGGACATGGCACAGATACTTGGCATTTTAGTGAATGTCACAGTACTTTGCAGTTGAGTGTGTTACAGAATCGATGAATTTGGCAAAGCCCAGCAAAATAACCAGAGTAGTTTGAGTGTCATTATGAGGTTAGAGGAGTGGCACCAATCTTTATTTTAGAAAGACTATAGAGTGTAAGCTTCCGAAAGTATTACTTTTTGATATACATTTTTTATGGGTTATCTCAAATGATGCAATTTTTTGTTTTTACAGGCAACAAACAGGCATTTTCCACAAACTGTTACAGGAGCTTATTTGAGTGGTGTTCGAGAAGCAAGCAAGATCGCAGCCTTCTGAATAGAATTTGTCTGGAGCTAGCTTTCTTCTGTACCCCAAATGGGAAAGTTTGAAACACAGGTTAAACCTCAATTTTGTGTGTGTGTGTGTGTCTGTGTGTACGCCTGCTCTGGATAGCAAACCTGAAAGGTTTCTAAAGTATTCTGAAAATGTAAACCCACTCTGGAAGCACCGCCCCCAAAGTCCTTATGAGCACTTATATTTAATTGCATTTTCCACAAGGCCAGCTAGCACTGAAGTCCTCTGGATTTCGGAGTAGGGCAGAATACAGCCTAAAGTTGAGACTTGGGTAAGATTCTTCCATGGCTGAAGGTTCCCTTGAGACTCGACATTTTGTTGGGCTGATGAATTTTTCATACATTACAGAACCGAGTAAATTGAGCAGGAATGACTAACAAACTAGATAAAGCCATGTGTTTTTGTTCTGTGAACTTACCAGTATCTTTACCAATGAGCCTTAATATTTTTATATAGCTCCAGAATTAACCAGTACTTAAAAATTTAGATAAGAACTTTCTTTTTTGATACACCATAAACTCTCTGGCTGAAGGCAAAATGAAGTTTCTAGAAGACTATTTTATACTGTACATATTTTTTCCCATTGGGTATTCAAAAAGAAACTAAATTCAGGTGTTTTTGTGATGTATTTGTCCACTCGTTGGCAAAACAGCAAAACTCTCAATCCTTAAACAGCATAGGGGTCTTATAATTGAGAATGGGGTGTAGAGTGTGGTCTGTATGCTACAAAATACAGCTGTTTTTCTTAAAAGCCAAATTTGAGTGGGTAGCTAACTTTTAATATCCCTAAATTTTGGCAACCGCTAGCAAAAGGATGTTAGAATAAAAACCCCTTCTCATTTTTTAAAATTGATTCACTCTCTAGGAGTATTTTTTGCATAATTATGTTTAGTTTTCCATAGGCAGGTCCACTGGAAAACTGCATAAAAATGTGAGTTATTGTGGTAAATATATTTTATAAGCCATATCTTATGAGCCTGACAGGGCCAAATCTTTTTCCTTTTTCACTTTTGACAAAAAAATGTTCAATAAACATTGGTTTCAGGGTCTTCAGGATGCCTATTTTGCTAAGAAACTTCAGTTTACAGGTTAGAAATGTGCTTTTGTTTTAAAAAGTCTTTGAACAATTCTTTGAATTATATTGGTCTGTTTTAATAAAGGGGCTAAAATAACTTTAAAGCCACTTTTCAAAATATTTGATATTTTTGAAATTTAAAATAAATCAGCTTGTAAGAATGATCTCTTATGCAAAGAATATACAGTGAACTTTAGTTTAGATAAACCCTCCCATCAAAGTATGATACAAAAGAAAGTTAATAGCTGTATACTTCAACGTGAACACAGGGAAATGGTGATATTTAGGTTGAGACTCATTGGTACTGATTAGGAAGTATTCTGCTTAGAAGTGTTACGTAATATGTTTAATAGCATGTGTTAAGGGATAAATGCAAAATATGTTGTTTGAAGTGGTTCACAGTAAATTATTACTTCAGCTTCTCCTGGGCACTTAAATTTGTACTGTGCTACCTACAAGCAGGGAAAAAACTACTTTAAGTATGGTACATGTATTTAAAAAATTGCTTTTCATTTTTCAAGTGACATACTTCATTTGACATTTTGTTGAGGAACTATGGTACTTTCCAGTTACTTTGAATGTTTTTAATGTTGTCTGAAGATTTTGTAATTGAATAGCAGTGAATACAAACATTTACAGTGACTTAACTTCAGATCATGAGTAGCTGGTTGTGCAAAACTGCTTAATAAAAACTAGACTTGTTTTTCAAATATCCTTTGTGTACTGCAGTGATGAAAACGGAATACTCATTAAATGGGCATGCGATCATCAAGAACTTTTATACACACAAAATCTGTCCCTTACCTCCAAACCCTCTTTATACATTTAAGTCATAGGCATTTATTCCTTATCCCCCTTATAGTAAATGTCATAAAATAAATGTTAACCTTGATCTGTAGTTTTGAGAAATCACATCAAAATGGTCAGTTATCACGGAAGAGAAGAGCATTCTAAATCATCAGGTTATGGGGTTAATGCCATTTAAAAATTCCTGACCCTAGGGGTAAATGATATTTAAACCTGGAATGAGTTAAAACATCAAATGCAAGAGACTTAAAACACCAATGATTTTTTTATTGACAAAGTTTATAGGAACAAATTAAATATTTAAAATCAAAGGCCAAATTTTAGGTCTCAGTTGCTTATCCCATTCATTTGTATTAAGTGTACCTTTCCCTAATGTCCTAACTTTGTGAAGGAACAAGTCAGACCTGTGAAAATATGGTATAACATTCAACATCTATCATTCTTGCCTGTTTCTGTTCTATGATGCAAAGATTTTAACACTCATTTGGTACCTCAAATACCTCATTTTGTCATAAGCAGCATGTTTCATTTTAAAATTCAGAGAAAGTTTATTTAGTAAACTAATTAAGACAGTCAATTTAAAAGACACAGGTCTGGTCTCTTAAATTCAGAAGTGGTCCATATATTGATCACCTAGAATCCTGATTGGCCAAAACGTAAAACTCCAATACATTAATATTTCTTCAAAGCTAAAAATAAGTATACAATCACTTGTGAGAAATACTTTGTCAGAGATACCTGCTACTGCCTACATATTCTCTTCTGGCATTACACCTAGTACTTTTATCCTAATTATGAAGGGTGCTGGGTTTCCTGTAAATATCAGCATTTTATATGGTCAAAAGCAGTTAAAAAAAAAAAGTCAGTCATTTAATGTAGGGCAAATGTACTGTACTTAATCTTAACCCTGTCCCAAAGTTTTTGAAGCTTTGATGTGTTGATTTTGGTCTGTGCTTAATATGAAACATTATGCTTTCGCAGAATTAACACTAAAACTAAACTGATGACACTTTCAGGGCAAAGCAGAACTAGACAGTCCCTGCAGTGTTCTCATCACTGAGTTCTGACTTCCACTGCTCCGTCACACTGCCTGGCTAACACTGACGCTTCATAGCTAATGAGTGTAAAGTACCTACCTACATGAGTTTAAAAATTGATCTGCACAAAAGAAATAAAAAACTTTATATACAACAAATTGTTTTTTTAAAAATACAAAAATAATATCTGTCACTTCTGTCATGCTGACAATTTGGCATATATACACATGCAGAAGAAAGTTCTGATTTAGTCATCCAGACAGCTTGTGTAATTTAACATGATGGACCACTGAGTTCACTGATAGAAGAGATGTGTATTCAAAATATTTCATATACTAAATACTGCAATAGTCTCTGCATGTATAAATGCCACTTATAAGTTTTTGTCCTACTTGATTAAAAGTATGTCTTAAGCAAGCTAATATTAAGTGCACTAAAACCCACTGTTCAGGAATCTAACCTTATATAAAGAAATTCAAAATGTACAAAATACAACTATAAGAGCAAGTAACAATTACTGCCATGCAAGATTTTAAACTAAAAACAGCACAAAAATGCAATTTAAAACGACAAACTCAAATTTACATTAACACCCAAGATTAAAAGGTCAGCAGTAAGTTCTACCAACACAAGGATTTAGAAAAGGAAATACATTCTCTTTGCTGGTATAATGTATAAATCAGATCTTCCAAACTATGGGAACAAGTCATCTTTGTCTTCTATCTCAAGAAATCAGCTGTAATGAAAGAGAAACATTTTTACCATACCCAACAGATAATTAGGCATACATAAATAAAACTATTGTTTTTCACACTGGTTTTGTGACTGTAATGCTGGACAGTCACTGGGATCCATATAAATTAGCTGCTAAATATGGATCTTCTCTTGGCTCGGGTTGGCAGCGGGAACATGTTCTCGATGATTCTCATCTTACGACTGAGTTTAGACTGCCATTAGCTATTCAAACTATTAATATAACTTAGAGGCATGAATACTTTGAAACATATATTTCCATATAATTTCTGTAGTCTTGTGTCCAAAATGATCAAAGCAGGAAAAGAATGAAATAGTTACCTCTTTTACAGTTGTTTTTATGAAATCTTTTCTCTCAGTTAAATCATAAGCTGGATAATTTTCATATACCTATGATGAAAAGGGCAAAAAAAGCAGATTTTAAAATCCAACAATATTCTGTCTTCATATACAAAGAGCTGTAAGCACATTCTAAAAATACTCTGGTTTACCATATAGAAATATATCGCAAATTATTTTAATAATAATACCATATACAAAGCAGAAAATCAACTAACATGTATGGATGTTTCAGTGCTTTATAAACTGGGAATATGAGCTACATTAATACAGGTGAGGAAAGCATCTAAAATAGACGTAGTTAAGCTCTCAGTACCAACAGGTTATCTGTGAAGTATCTTTTAAAGATATCCTCTTACTGCTAGGAGTGGTGGTGCATGACTATAATCCCAGCACTCAGGAGGCTGAGGCAGGAGGATCACCACAAGTTTGAGGCCAGCCTGGGCTTCATAGTGAGCTCAGGGCCAGTCTGCACTACAAAGTGAGACCCCCCCGCCCCAAAAAAGGATAACCTCTTACTTTCTTCTCTGTATCATCACCAAACATTCTACTTATAATCCCAATTTGAACTCTGGCCTCTAGTCCACACTACTCAAATTTCATCAGTTAAATCAGTAAGATCTAAGTGGTCTCTGCAGTCTTTACTCCTAAAATTTGACTCTGAATTTCCCTCTTTTGTCAACTTTGTAACTTTCTCAATCCCACTGCAGCTGGTACAGTAAGTCCCCAAGTTAAAAACATTCAAGTTGTAAACTTTCACAGGTATACTGTGTAAGACTCACTGTCGGATATGAATGAATCCCACTTATGCATGTTCTCCCGGATTAGAACTCATTGTACTTAAGTCCCAACTGTGTATGCTCAGAGCCTATAAGCACCTTGCTCGCTTAAATCCTACCATACTTTAGGATCAGCAAAAATCCTTTTGTAAAAAGGCCATGCAGTAAATAGTTGTGCCCAATCATGGTTTCTGTTAAAACTACTCAACTATGTTGTTGTAGTGCAAGAGCTGCTATAGACAAGCTTGAATTTAGAATAGGTGTGTCTGTATTATAATAAAACTTTGTTCACAAAACCAGGTGGTAGGATGGACTGGATTCAGATTATAGTTGGCCACCCTCATGGAGACAGTCCATCATTTAAATTAGTCTAATTGGGCCAGGGATTTAGCTAAGTGGTTCCACCGCCTGCCTCACAAGCGCAAGGTCCTGAGTTCGATCCGTGGTACCATTAAAAAAAAAAAAAAGTAAATTACTCTAGTTGTTTGCCCCTTGTTCTTCCCCCTGTAAAGCCCCAGCTGTGAATTGTTCTAAATACAAATTTTTCTATCAGTAACCCAAAGGCCAGCAGTGGCAAACCTTTTATTCCTTTTAGAGACCAAGAGCCAAACTATAACCCAAAACTCACATATCACAAAGAGCCAACACTGTAATTAAACCTGAATACTGAGCTTTTAGTTTAGAAAACGCAACTCAACGTAAACATCTTTTTATCTTCAAAAAACAACACAGTAACAAGCATGCCATAGGTATGCCACAGGCCTGGGGATTTAGCTCAGCAGTGCCATGCCTGCCAGATGA
The DNA here is from genome assembly GCF_053883595.1 of Heterocephalus glaber. NCBI lineage: Eukaryota > Metazoa > Chordata > Mammalia > Rodentia > Bathyergidae > Heterocephalus > Heterocephalus glaber. The sequence goes on from NW_028258315.1 coordinate 17,066,316, forward strand.
GCGCAAAGTCCTGAGTTCGATTCCTCATACGGGGGAGGAGGGACATTAAGGCCATAGGTTGCTGTGAGAAAATATAACTTTGAAAAGCTTTGAAAAGACTGATCTTTTTTTGCTACTGGGGATCGAACCTGGGATGATGCACTTGCGAGGCAGGTGGCAGAACCATGGAGCTAAATCCCCAGCCTGGTCTCATTTTTAATTCATGATACTCCACTCCAAAGTCTCCCAGCAAATCCCTAGTCTCTGGCCACATTCTCCTTTCACTCTGGTCATCAGCTGTTTCATCTTCACATTCAAGTACACCTAATGTCTTTTTTTTTTTTTTTTTGAGACAGGGTCTCACTGTGTAGTTCAGGCTGACCTTGAACTCACTATGTAGCCCAGGCTGGACTCGAACTCATGGCAATCCTCCTGCCTCAGCCTCCCAAATTCTGGGATTACAGGCGTGCATCACCACACTTGGCCAAGAAGTCATTGTTTTGAAGTCTTTCAACTTTCTGCTGTACCACTTTCCCCTCCAATTCTACCTCCATTCACCAATGGTTCACCAAGACCTACCTATCCCTCAATGCCCCTGTAGGTCTACAGTCTCCTACTTTCCCAGTACTTGCTTCTTGGCGTAAAACATGCTCACTCTCTCCTGGCCCTTTTACAAATATTTTCTCATCAAATTCAAGCTGCTTAAAACAAGATTTAATTGATTCATGTTCCTCATTATTCATTAATTCCCCATTTGAGAAAATTGTATTTATCACCCCTCAGCACTGCCATTACACAATCACTTCATTACTCAAGCCCCTTAAAAAAATCCAGGGCCAGGGATTTAGCTCAGTGGTTCTGCTGCCTGCTGCGCAAGCGCAAGGACCTGAGTTCGATCCCCAGTACCAAAAAAAAAATTCCATACATGTATTCAGAGATCCTTTAAATGGAAAAAACTACTCCTCCTTTAATTTCTTCACTCTGTCCCCGTCCCTCTCTCCCCTCAGAGGCGATCAGTGATCAGTTTTTTGTGTTATCTTCCAGACCTTTAAAAAAAAAAAGTCACATACACGTATAAACGGCAATGGTTTCTTTCTATATTCTGTCTTAGGAAGGTTTTCCATGTTCTATTAGTACACAGAACTACATGTTACATAGTACAGTATTCCAAAAATTATGGGTGTACCACAGTAAACCACTTTCCCATTAATGGCCATATAGGTTGTTTCTGATTTTTCAGTATTATGGACAGGCTATTATTATAATCACCTATATACACCTGTGACTGTGTTTTTAGGATAGACCTAAAAATGGAACTGCTAGTTTAAAGGGTATTTGCAATGTAAAGATCCTACTTAAATACCCTCCCAGGAAGCTTTTATGACTTAAGGTGTGACTACCTGGCCCCCTACATTCTTGGCAAAAACTTTGTTTTTTCCCTAAAGTGTTTGATTTTATTTCTATCAGTAGACAAGGGTGAATGTATTTTATGTTTAAAAGTCTCATATATTTTTTCTGAGCATTTCCTTTCTATATCTGTTGCCCATTGGTGCTACCCTCTTTTTGACACCATCTTCTCTTGGCTTTCACAGCACCACTCTGGCCTTGCTTGTACTGACTATACTTTCTTTGTTTTTGGTACTAGGGATCAAACTCAGGACCTTGTGCTTGCGAGGCAGGTATAGCACCACTGAGCTACATCCCCAGCCCAACTATAATTTCTTATATTTGTAGAAATTTCTTCTCAACTCTTATGTTAGTAGTCTCCAGGATCATTTTGGTATATCTCATACTTTATCTGCTTGCCTGGGTCATCTTATCTATTCCTAGTTTAATTCCCAGCAATATTCTGGCTTAGATTTCTCTCCTAAATTGTAGAATCACAATGTTCCCACTTTCATTCTCTTGGTTTTTTCAAAATGTCCAAAATAAAATTCATGTTTTCTTCTAAAATTGTTTTCTATTATGATTTATTTCACCCAAACTCTACTGTCACATTCACAAAAAAGCAACATTTGATCAGAGTCTTATTTCTGACTTGGATTATGGCAACTCTTTTTTTGGTGGTACTATGGATCAGTCCAAGGGCCTCGCACATACAAGGCAAGCAGTCTGCCTTTGCGCTGCAGCTCCAGCCTAACCCTGTTGCTTTATGATATAAACTGGTTCCTGCCTGTCTTATCCTTTGCCTGATCCTTCTTGGTATTTTGAGAACTTAAAACTAAAAATATGATTGTGTTATATCCCTGCCAAATATCTCACAGCCTCCCAAGTCCCCATTGTTTTAAGAAGAAACAAAACTTACCTAAAGTTCTGCAAAACTAGTGAAACTGTTCCTCAACTACGGAAAAGCTGATGTTCTATTATCTATTAATAACTCAGCTAATAAGTCTTCGGCAAGCTTTTCCAGACTCCAATCCCAAGTGGGTACATTATGTGGTGCTGCAGCTTCTTCCATGCTGTTTTAACAGGGCCCGACACTGGAATATTTGTCCCTTTCTTGTTCACTGGAACATAAGCCCTGTTTAAAGCCAAGTAATGGTTTCTCTGCACAATCTGTAACATCTAGCCACGTCCCTGATATGTAGTAGGGGTTCAGTGAATAAACAATAATCTATCTTCTTTTAAAAAGTATGGAATATTTTACCTTTGGTACATGTCAAAACTTAATTTTATTTTGCCGTAAGAAACTAAATTTTTAAATCTTTGAATCTGGATCTAGGGTATGGAATCCCTATGAAATCATACTGAAGACTAGAACATTTAATTTCCTGAGAAGCACTTCACAGAAATTTGAATTAAGAAATTAATCTAGAATAGCTAACGAAAATAAGGCAGTCCGTGAAATTTTATAAAATAAACTATATTAGGACTTTTGACTATTTTATGACTATTTAATATGGTATCCCAGTATTTGTAAGACTACTTGGCATATAGTTTAATAAGTATTTGTTCAGTGATGAATGCACAAAAAGATGTAGCTTCAAATTCAGGAATGGGTGAAATGAGTATTCAAGTCAAAACGCAATGATCTAAACTTTATCTAATTACCTCTTTGCAAATCTGCTTCATTGTGACTTCCTCCAAATTAGCACTGGCCAGTAATTTCTTTACTGTTTCCTTTAATTCTTCATCTGTAGGTGGTTTCTTCAGTTTTTTAATTAAAGGTTCATCATCTGAACTATCCTCAGATTCACTTTCTAAAAGATTTTAAAATTTTAGTTTAATTGCAGTCGATAAATATGCACTGAAAAATTTCATGTCAGTTTTGAAAAACTCTTAAAACCGGTATGCTACTTTTCCCCCAATGTTCCTTGATGTTTACCTGTCTTCTTTACACATTTTAATTACTACCCACGACATACATATTTTTATACCTTTAAATCTGCTGATAATTAATTTTTACACACCTTTTTTTGAACTGTTCTGATTTTTCTTCGTGGTGCTGCTATCTGCCTTCTTAACATTAGCACTTTTTACAGACTTTTTACTTTTAGAAGTAGTTTTCTGTTTAGTTTTTTCTTTTTTAGATGTCTTTTTTGGTGGCTGCTGGAAAGGAAAGCAAAGTACATATATTAATGAGATTCACTGCAACCCTTCCCCCCCATACCTTTCAAAATTGGAGAAAATGAACATTAAATTATCAAAAATTAAATGAGTACTAATTATCAATTTGTGAGAAATGACTAATACACTTAACAAAATTTTATCCCAACATAAGTCTAAACATGTCAAGAAATAATTACAAAAATAAAACAGACGTTGCCAGGGATTTAGCTCAGTGGTTTTGCTGCCTGCTGTGCAATCGCAAGGACCAGAGTTGATCCCCGGTACCAGGTAACAGAAAGAAAAAAAAAAAAAAGAAAAGAAAAGAAAAGAAGAAAAATAGAACAGACGCCACATTTATTCTGTTGTAAGGATAGAAAGCTTTGAATGTACTATTCCATTTAATCTTAGGGGAAAACCCTAAAATACAGATAATTATTATCATCTTTTTGCACCAACTAGAAACTAAGTTCCACGAAGACAGGGTTTCCCCCCTTTTGTGTTTACTAATATATCCTTAACTCCTAAGATGCTGTCTGGTACTCAGGAATTGCTCAATGTTTATGAATATATGAGCAAACTAAGCTCAATGAGATTATCTTGTCCACAGTCACACCTATATAGATCGGGCTCCACCAGAACATGTGTTTTTAACCACTAACCCACAACTGTTAAAAGCAAACTGCATACATGTGGACAGATTAATATGACAAAATTATAGTTTATAAGCTAGGTCTTAAAAATAGCAAGTATTGGGGCTAGGGATTTAGCTCAGTGGTTTCACCACCTCCTGCGCAAGTGCAAGGACCTGAGTTCGATCCCTGGTACCAAAAAAACCCACAAGTATTAATTCTTGACTTAACATTTCCAAAGGCAAAGCATTCTATACAAAAAATGTCCTAAGATAAACACTGGGTCGAACTTGTCCTTCAGATTAAAGTACACAGTCCAATTTGTTCTAAAAGAGGTCTCGTATTACTTCTAGGTACATTTTATTGGATTTGCTAAAATGTTATCATTGTATTTATCTAGATAACCCTAGTATCACTGCACTATCTTGGTAATTGTACTGTTGTCTGGGAACTAGCTAACCTGTCCAGTTTGACTGCTACAAAAAATACATTTAAGAGGTAGCAAAGGGCGGACATGCTTCTAAAATTAAATGATGTGAGCTTTACCAGGGATTTTTTAATTTAGAGTGTATTTTTACCTATTTCATTATTCTGAGATGTTCCAGACAGTGAGACCACAGGAAAGGCATCACTGGTTGATCAGTTTTCTATGACTAACTTAAAATAAGTTTTAAATTAGTTTAAAGGAATACCAAAAAGTTCCTAAATTCCATTGATCCACTTAATACGCAGAATAACCACAACATGTAGGTACAAGAAACTAAGTTATTCCTCAAAGGGCTGGGAAGGGTGACTGTTCCTAACCCTTTCACTATGCCATCAGTCTGACTACTACATACTTCCGCAAGACTTGGCCTGTAATTTATTAATCCCTACTTAGTGGAAGTGGTGAGACCTTCTGGTTAAAATTGACTCTACCACTAATTTTGCATTCTCAGGCAAATAAATGACCCCTCTCTATGCTTTTGTACTTATCTGTAAATATGAAGGTACTAATGGCACTTTGCTGATTTTAACATGTGTCCCATCATTTTCATCTTTAACATGCAGTGGACTTTTCAGTGTACATAAAAATGATGCTTTATAGGAATCATATAATCTGATCAGTTAACTATGGCCACAACTACGGAGCTGAAGTGAAGATAAAAAGGTTAATCCACATAAGGCAGCAAAGAAAGCAAACAGATACATATATATAGACAGATATAGATAGACAGGCATGTATATAAAACTGGTTGTTTACTAATTACACTGTAAGCCTAAGGGCAGATCTGATGATCTCCACAAGAACACACACCAATTACCTTTATTTAGCTCTATCAGTTCCCAGGCAAATAGAAGAGTGGTTTACAGTGGCCATTAATTTTCTTGTCATGTTCATCTCTGTAATATTTGTAGGACTTGGTTTACTTGTACTGTGAGCCCAGGAAGTTGTGAAAAATGTGATTAAAAGGGAAAAGAACTTATATAACACTGCTTTAATATACTATCTTATGAGTTGGATAAAGAAAAACAACTAAAAAAAACCCCACCAAATATATGCAGAAAAGGCAGGAACCATATAAAGCATTCAAAAGGACAATTTTTCAAGTTATAGTTTATGTTAATAACTTTTAGGTTTGAATAAGCAGTGGATTTATACTCATTAATTTTAGTTATTACTTAAAGTCAGATCAAATCCCTAGTACAACAGGTCTCTAAAGGCAGAAGTATATGAACTGTAAGCTCTAGATAGTTACTCAGAAAGAGCACTTAGAAGGATCATTACATACTGGCCAAGGTGGCACACACTCGGAACCCCAGCACTCTGGAAGTTGAGGTAGTAAGATCGCGAATTTAAGGCCAGTGTGGACTACACAGTGAGACCCTGTTTCAAAGTGCCAAAATGATCATTATGTCTATCAATGCCTCAAATTTTAAAAATGAGGCTATATTCTTTCGTCTTTCAAAAAGAGATAAATGAACATCAGGAATAAGCTAGATGTAAAGTATGAAAGTACAGCTGGGGGTGTAGCACAGTGGCACCACGCCTGCCTGGCAAGGGCAAGGCACTGAGTTTGATCCTTGGTTACCACCCCCCCCAAAAGAGATGAAAGTACATGATACACAGAAGATTCTCAATAGCTGCTTCCATGTCTGTACCACTAAATGCCCAATGAAAGAGCTCTCCCCAGGTGGATTGTCAGCTTGTGGTACAGAGGACATGTCTCATTGTTTCTTCCTCATCAAAATGTCAGGTATAGGTGAGACAACTGTTTTCAGATTGAGAATGCTAACTCCATCCCTAAAGCCTGTACTAGTCACACAATGCCCAGCCTCCCAGGTTTGCTACAGGCTGACTTCACTGTCCATTACTCTCACTGCACCTCTCATTGCTCTACTTCTGTGACACACGAGTCTAACCATTAACAAGTGTGTCTATTTAGAGCAACTCTGCCTTTCCTGCTCCCTATCGTGATTCACACATCTAACTTTCCTCTCTATTTCCAAGGTCAACCTGAATTGGTACTTCTTCTATTTCTCCTTTAAGCCCTCCCTCAACAGATATATTCTCTGAAATATTAAGTATTAAATGGTATTTTGGGGAAAAAAATCTTCTGCATCCCCAACAGAACTTAGCATTCTGCCAGTGTATCAAATAGAGCAATTAAAAAGCAGTCACAAGCCGGGTGTGGCAGCAAACACCTGCAATCCCAGCACTTGAGAAGCTGAGGCAGGAAGATCGCCGAGTCTGAGGCCAGCCTGGGCTACACAGCAAGTTCAGGGCCATCCTGAACTACAAAGGGAGATCCTGTCTCAGAAAAACAACAAAGAAGTAGTAACCTTAAGAAATCAAGTGCTGGCACCTTGTTTTAAGTTTCTTTAATATTAAAAAATGTTGGTAATTATATTAAAAACATGCTATAATAAAGGGAAAATGTTGGAGGTACAATCATAGTTAATATCTCTGTCATGTAATCAAGTAGGAGCCAAGACTAAGTCTTTAATAAAATACACCAGGAAAAGATAGGTAACAAGTTTGGGGAGGAAAAGAATAAAGAAGTTAGTGTGCAAACTCAGAGGATTTATTTCTAAAGATTGTGCTTTGCTATTTCTAAATATGCTGCAAGTGGGACCATCAGCTATTTTAGAGTTTTTTTGCTGTGCTAAAGGGGAACAGATAAAAACTGATTATTGCCATCAATTTCTGATAGTACTATAATTTAAATTCTTAAAAGATTAGCAATGCAAATTTTCAAAGGTTGGAAGAGCCATTTTCCATGTTTGATTATAGGATCAAGGAAATGATACTAGCACTTTTTGAAGGAAGGCAAAAAAAAAAAAAAAAAGAAAAGAAAAAAAAATTCTTGGGAGATTAAGGCTTACCTATCTTTTATAGGCAGCTGGGCTCTTGAAGGAGGGTCACCAAAAAAGATGCCTGTCACAGAGCCAGAATTCTGTCCTCACAGCAGAAAGGTTGTACTGGGTGAACAGATGAACAAAATAAAAATTAGCTTAAAACACACTATTCTTTTAACAACTTGGCTGAGAAAACTCAAAATGCCAAGAGAAAAGAATGTGCAAATGTAGCTATATTTCACAAGATTATGAAATCAAGTTTAAGTGTAAATGGACTTTATTTATAGTGATTATTCAAGTTTGCCTTCCAACAAAAGGTTTATTCAGTTTTATAATTTTTCTGGTGAAATTATGATTGTTTTTTTTAAACATAATTAAGGACTACCAGAATTTTCATATTCACCTTTCTACCACAATCAATTTTTTTTATTTTGAGTCAGGGTCTCACTATGTAGTTCAGGCTAGCTTTGAGCTCATTATGTAGTTCAGGCTGGCCTGGAACTCATGGCAACCCTCCTGCGTGCTGGGATTACAAGTGTATGCCACAACGCCCAGCTCTACCACTACCAAAATTTATAAATGAAAGTTTCTCTGATTTGTAGGATGGCTTTCTTCTAACCCACTTTTAATTTACCTTCTTTCTGTGAAGACAGGAAAACTAACACTTGGATCTCAGATAGCTTCCCTTGCAGCTAAACTACCAGATGACAAAGTTCTGGCCATCAAGCTCTCTGGTAAAAGGCAAGAAAAACAGTCAAACATCACTAACGGCTAAATGCCATGTGTAGCTCAGGAAGGGATGGCACCCACATCCTGGATACCTTTCCAGAACTACCCGTCTGTGGATGTCTTATTGTGAAATGCAAATGAACTCATTTTGGACATCAGAAAGATTGTGAATTTTTTCAGCTGAAAACTGCTGATACATAAGGGAACATTCAAATAAATTCTAAATAAAAAGCAAAAAAACCCCAGAAAGTTTATTTTATACTTCTCTGGAGATAAGACTGTACTACAGAAATACTAAAAAAATAAAAACTGAAGAAAAAGAGGAATTAGGATAAAATTTGAAAAACCAAAAGTATGCTTTTAAGGGTCTACAATATTCAGTTCTTTCCCCAAAGGGCACTGTTTCCCCTCTTTTTTTCCTGTACTAATAATTTCCCTATGCTCCAGGTTAACACCTGTGAAAGGTTATGAGAAACCATTGTTTAATTTCACTTGCTCAAGATGCTAATCCAATCTGGAAATGAGTTTGATTTTCAGTCTGTTTAAAGAAACTTTATCTACCAGTTCCTTCCTGGTTTCCAACTGTTCTCCTTCCTTTTGTCCTAAAAAGCCTATGTCCAAGAGCCAGTGAGGAAATTCAGAATGGTTTTTTTTAAATAAAGGAATTACCAAAGTTCTCAAAAAACCACCTCCTAATTTGAGTTTATTCCTAGTAAATAAGATTACAAAACTATTGTGAAGTACTCACTGCATATCACAGAAACAAATAACCCTAACCCTAAGGTTAAGAAACACAAAACCTCAAAGGCTTTAGCAATTATCAGCTAATATGCTCAATTCTAGCATCTAGTTTTAAAAAACTTTTTAGAAACTTGTCAGTTCTGTTAACAGAATTACAGTGACTTCATTTTGAAAATACTGAAATTACTTATGAATTAAGCATCCTACTCTTCTACACAGTTAAAGTTAAATACAAAAACTAGCATGGCAATCAGTAATATTCAACCTCATATAACCTGACAAAAGATAACTACAAAACTTTTCACTGTGTAAAACTTTTCACTGTAACAACGTAATGCAGACTACACTTGGACTTCCAAGTAGTTCAAATCTCTCAATTTACAGAGGAAACTGGTAAATGTTAATCTTCAGTTTAGATTTTAAGATCTAAAATAAAACAAGAAGCTCATACTAATGCAGAGTATTTATTTAATAAAGAAAATTTTCAAGCAATCAACAGAAAAACTATATAAAAAATCTATAGGCAATACATAACTTTTCCAATTAACCTACAGTTTTTCTTTATGGCCTTTTAGAAAAGGGGTCCTCTCATAATAAGAATCAAAAATACCTCCACTTATGACATCCCTAACATGGTTGCCATGAACTGATTCTTCATAAAATGGAAGAATAAAGAAAAACAAACTTGCCATAGATAATACTATTTCTCCTGCCAGAACTTAACCTTTCAAAAGCAATCAGAGCCTTTTACAGAAATGAGATCAGCAATAGTTTTTGAGGACAGTCCTAAATCTAAAGGTCTTTTACAGTAATAATTCTTAGTGGGGTTTTTTTTGGTATTGGGGATTGAACTCAGGACCTTGTGCTTGCGAGGCAGGCGCATGTCACTGAGCTAAATCCCTGGCCCAAGAACGCCTAGTCATATCAGAGGGAAATTTATGGTGGTATATCCCTCAGTCTAAACTACACTGGAATTATGTCTTATGAAGCCTATCAGAACAAGCCCATGCAGGAAAAAATACCTCTAACAGAACACTGAGATAGGATTTATATTGTGACTTAATGTATGTAAATGCATTATGTTTCCCCCATGAATTTCTATCATTTGACCTGGATTTCTAACACACTTTAGAGTTTATGGCACTAAACTTCTGTAGTGGAACAGTTCCACACGTAATCATCCAAAACCAATATGGTTATAAATCAGAGGACAAAACTTAACTCAGAACAATGGGACAACAATCTGGAAAATGTAAGAATGAGTATAAAATATCCTCACTTTAAACCTGCACCTTGGCAATGATAGGAAGATTAGATGTGGAAATTTAACCTGCCATAAAAAGCAATCTTAACTCTAACAGTAACAGCAGCAACTAATATTTACATAGTACATGTGCCAGCACTGTGCTATTTTAAATAAAGTCATCTGATACACGGGTAGTATTAAATACTTCTAAGAATTTAATAGGCTGGTACTACTATTATCTCCATTTTACGGATGGGAAATAGAGGTAGAGTTTAAATAATTTTGCCCAAAGACATACAATGACAATCCCAAGCAAGTGCTAGGATTTGAACTCAGTTGCTACGGCTCATGCTTTGTTTCTGAAAAAATGTAACGCACACATTCTCTGACAACTTCTCATGCTTTAACAATCTTTAAATGGCAAATGATACATAACATAAAATTTGAACACGACCCAATTACTTTTAAATTGCTACAAATACAGACGAACATGTTTTCCTTCCAATATCCAATCCCCAAAAGCCTTAAGTCATCAAATTACTCATTTTCTTTCATGCCAAAAATATATTAGGATATTTATGAAGCACCCTCCTAGATTTATAGCTGTCTTTTCAAATTATGAAGTATCTCATACTTAGTTTTATAGATGTCTTTATAAAATCTCACATTAAAATGTGTACAATTTAAATACCTCAAGACAAATATACACAGTACACACACATACAAAACAGGACATCTTCAATCCTTCTATAACTATGGTGCTTAACGAGAAATGGTGCCTCCCATGGGGGTGTGGGAATTGTCTATAGAGACATCCTGGATTGTCACAACTGGAGAATGAAGGTAGCCCTCACAGCAAAGAATTATTTAGCCCAAAATGTCAAGCCAGCATTAATCAAGTCCCTAAAAAATGTAAGGAAGATTACACCATTTACAGAGCAGTTCTGAACTCTGAAGGAAGACCTCAAAACAAGATTACAATACTGTCTATCAATCCATCATTAACAACAGGAACTCATCTTCAGTACCAACTCTCCCTAATCTACCTGAGGACACACAACAAAAGTTAATCTTTTAGTTGCTTCATCAGTTCTCTTAATATTTCATGTTGGAAGCTAAGTCTTCTCAACATTTTACAAATACTCCCAAACAGAAAACAGGAATTCCCATTGATCAAATAAACTCCAAATATAATTTTCATTAAATAGCCCTCAGTAATAAAAAAAAAAAAGCCCTTAAACTTTTGTTTTTTGTTTGGTACCGGAGATCGAACTCCGACTCCGGACCTTCTGCTTGTGAGGCAGGCGGCGGCATCACTGAGCTAAATAAATCCCCGGCCCCCTTAAACTCTTGTTTTCGCATGAAAAACAAATCAGTTCAAATATAAAATACTAATACACTGTGAAAAAAATTCTGTAAGAATTTGCTCCTATGTGTTCCTGTCCAGGATATGTCTCACTCACTTCTCTTACATTTACCTACTCTAGACTTCAAGTCTAGCTCAAAGCCTACAGTACTTCAAATCCAGTTCACACCAACTTCACTGTATTCCAACTGTTGCGCTATGGCTTGGGAATAAAACTAAATGTTCCTTAAGGAAGAGAAATGGGTTTGCACTTAATTATTTCTGCATCTTCACAATCAAAAACAACCAATATGGAGTTGTTTTCTGGCTGTACTGATTATATACCATTATATAACTCTCCATAAAAAGAAATATTTTACCTCTTCTTCACTTTCTTTATCTTCATCATCTGAAGACTCTTCCTTGTTTTTCTTTTCATCTTCATCACTGCTAGATTCATCTGACAGAATTTCAAGACATTTGTTTTGCTTTGCCTTCCTTGCCATTCCAGAACTGTTCCGTTCCTTTTTACTGCCTTTGCTAGAAATTTTTTTAGATTTTGGCAATGGCTGCATAAAAAAATTTAACACCAGTGAAGTATATTTCTAAGTCAACTGACTTTCTGATAACCATGTCTCAACGCTCAAGAATATTTATAAGATTAGCAGCTTTATAAAGAATTCATGTTTAACAATATGTCAGGTTAATCTAAAATTATATTATCTACTAATACTGTCATTTGTGGTCTAAGAATCTAGCAAAAGTCTTTGCAAAGGCTGAGAGAAGTATGTATTCTAGGTTCTGACTCTGGACTAGAAGCCTAAGTGCATACTATATATTCAGCTTAGACAGTTTATCAAGGCAGTATTTTAATTGAGATAATTTATTTCATTTTTTATAAGCATTAAAACTGTCATTCAGAGGAGCTCCTTGTTTCAGAGGGCCCATGAATCAACTATCTATAAGGAAAATAAAACATGATCACCAATTACATATCCACATTTGTGAATGAAGTACCATATTACCTCTGTGTTGTTCTTTCAATAATGCAAGATCACATTCTCACTGATGCTTCTGAATAAGCAATAGATGTTGGGTATGTTAATTACCAATGACTTTAATTAAGAACCACATAATATAGGTGCATTGCTATTTCTCTGATATTCAATTAAACCACACATATTTTAAAAGCAGAGAAAAATCACATGAGAAAAAGAATTTTATATTGATCAACAAGTTTAATTTTTAAATGTTTTCTTCAGGGAGTATTTGCTAAATTCTGGAATTAAAAACTATAAAATAGCCTAACATAAAGCATCTGAAAATATGTACACTAAGGAATTATTATTTCTGAGGTTATGAGTATTTTGCCTGTTGCTTTATTTTCTACAACAGGCAGAAAAACTCTACGATATGAAGAAAATACAAATACAAAGTGCTTCAAAATCCAAACCTCTGTAAATGTTGACATGATTCCGTAAGTGGGAAATTCCACCCCTGACCTCATGTGATAGAAGCTGCAGTCACACCGCAGGGGCACTAAATATACCATATATAAAATTAGCTTCAGAATACATGTACAAGATGCATATGAAACACTATTGAGTTTTGTGTTTAGGGCTAGATACCATTCCTAGGACATGTCATTATGTACTTGCATTCCCCGCAAAAAAAAAAACCTCTGAAACACTTCAGAAAATTCAAAATCTGAAACACTTCTGTTCATAAGCATTTCAGATAAGGAGTACTCAATATACTTATATTTTCAATCATATAAACATTTGTGATAACTTTAGAAAATATTTTTCATGAAATTAGCAGAACCACAGGTCTCTCTCCCAGGAATATCCAATCTTTTGGGGGAGTAACTTGTCACCTACACAAAAACTGAGAAAAAGTATTTTGTGCAATATAGTGTTCTTAGGCTATGTCTCTCACTTGTCCAAACAACCTGCCTCTCCAAAAGTAAACTCAGGTTGCAAAACCATACGTAGGCAAAAAATCCAAGATTAATATGCCTTCAAATTTACATTAAACATTACAACTTATCTTTAAGAAACTATCAATTGTGAATGAGTTGTTACATCAAAAGAGATTAGCCAGTTATCGGAAAGGATTTTTAAAATATTCCTTTTTCTAACTACATATCTGTGAGCGGTTGAACTTTCTCCTTACACTTCAAGCAAAACAGTACATTGTAAGAGAAGCAGAAGAGGATTGAGCTTTTTTTTTTTTCTTGAGACAGGGTCTCACTATTTACTTCAGACTGGTCTTGAACGTACTATGTAGCCCAGGCTGGCCTTGAACTCATGTTGATGTTGATCCTTCTGCCTCAGCTTCCCAAGTGCTGGGACTACAAGTATATGCCACAATGCCTGGCAAACTTTTCTTTTAAACCAAACATTAAACCGATGACCAGAAAAATGCCACTCTTCTCACTCTTTTAAAAGCATACTTTTTGCATAAAATATATTCTGTTAGCATGTTATTTTAGAATACAACTGTTCATAAACCAACTCTTGGGATCCTCATTGATTTGTGTTTTTCAAAAAGAGCAATGGAGCCCTAAAACCAGTAAATTTGAAAATCACTGAAAAAATGAGTATAACTGTATCCTTTGTAACTTAGGCAACTTAGTAATTACTTGAGGAAACAGCATCAACTTGCCACATGAAATCCTAAAACAGCCCAAGGATAGGTAGCTATAGTTAAATTAGAAAATAAAAAGATAATCTCTTATCTTCAAATAAGCCAATCTGAGACATCAAAATTATCATATTCCTTGAGTTTATAGCTGTATAACCGAAGTAGCACCATGACTATCTTTCTCTATCCTAGTCCAGCCAACAGTGAGCAAGATCAAGGACAGACAAATCAAGTCACAAAGCTATTATTTTCTGGGTTTTTAAATCTTCATGCCTTTCTCTTTCCCTTGCCAAATGGCACTGTCCTAAACTCCTAGGCTAACAGGACCTCTTTCAGTATCTAGCAAAATTAAGGACTATGAAACACTGGCCCAGTCTTAAAGTAAAAATGCAAGGTCATCTAAGTAACATTTCAACCAATGTTTTTAGTAACCCACACCATCTGCTGTTACATAATTAGGGGTACAACTAAATTTTAGGAAGAGTGGGAAAATTAGACTATTTGCTTTCCCTGTTCAAGCTCCTAAGCCCCTGCTAAGGATTCTGGAAACTCAATGTAGGGATCTTCTTTGTTACTTTTCTAAAACTTCATTTCAGGATCTAAACAACATCCAGTTCCAACATACCTCCTCCATCCTGTCTTTCCTGCTCTTGATTACAAATTGTTCTTATTCCTCAGCCTAACAACTCATCCTCAACTCAATCTGTTTCCATTGTTTCAGTGCCTTTAGTCATAGAACCCTAGCTTATATCTTGTCTCATCTGACATTAATTCAGTTACTTTTCTTTTCTTTCTACTTCTCATATCCCTATACTTTCGGTATTACTTCTACTATGAAAGTGTTGTAGTTATATCAATGGAAGGCATATTCTTTGAATGTAGACATTACTGAATGTCAAGTGCAATGCTGCTTAAATTTCTATTTCATAGAAAAAAGAAAAGACTATCAATCACTGATTTGTTATTGAAACAGTACAAATTGATCCTCACTTTGCCTGAAGGTTTTGGATGCATTAAAAAATTCAAGATCCTCTTCACCAGTTCACTATTTACACCGGATCTCTCCAAATCAAGAACTTCACATATGCTCTTTAACATAGCATTTCTAAACCTGAAAACAGAAAATGAGAGAAAAACCAAGTTTATAAACATTCCCCACAATATAAAGACAAGAGCCAGAAACAACCTGTTTTTGCTGAACTTTAATCTTGGCTAGTGTACAACCAGATGTGATTATCAGGAATGGGAAAATTAGGTTTTAAAGGCAGTGTAAGAATAACAGACTTTAAGTAAACTCACTAGAAATTTATGTAAAAAATTCTCAATATTACAGGATTCATAGAACCTATAATTCTTCTGGCTAGCGATAACATATTACTTTTTCCTCAGCATTTAGAAATATGATGTTTCTGAAGAACTAGATAATCATTTAAATTCTTAAACTATAGTCATTTAATAAAAGCTCTAAGAGTTATGACCTTTTTTGCATTATGGTGAAAGATACTGTTTCTATCAAACTGATAATGTTCAAAACAGCTTAAATGGTATAAAAAAGGAATAGAGGGCTGATGGGATAGGAAGAGGAAAGACTTTCTCTTTAGACCTTTGGAATTCTGGACTTTGTGAATAATTAATCTCTACATATAACTCTTTTAGGGTACAAAAATTTAAGAGTTTTCAATAATCCTGATAGTCATCACTTATTGGATAGTAACGAATATCCCAAGTTAATACCACAAACAAGTCAAATCTTGGCACCTAATGTAAAAAAAAAATCAGCAACCTATTAATAAGGAATAGGTAATTACTTTTAAATAAAAAAAAATGGTATTTACAGATATAACTTACTTTTTCAACATTTCTTCCTTCTTTTTATATTGGATACTCCCTTTTTCAAATGGAAAGCCACTGAACTGACCCACATTCTTCTTTAACGAGGACACCTGAAATATTTCTCTTATTAATGCTATTTAGTAATGTACAATAGAGAAATCAAAGCCAATGTCTTTATTTTCATGTCTCCAAGTCACAATATTGATTTATTCAATGTTTACTGTTCAAAACTGAAAAATGTTACTAATATCAACATTATAAAAATCCTACAAGCTTAATTCCATAAAAATAAAGAGTATGAATTTGAGTGAATTCCCACCTAGGAACTTTTACCACAAGTTATCTGACAGTACCAGGAGATATGGGAAGTTATTAATAATATTTATTTTCCCAGTTGGGAAGTAAAAATCTTAGTCAATACCATCTACTAGTTGAGACTTGTGGAATTTGGATAGTGAGAATTGAATGAAACTAATACATGAAAATAAATTATACCATGCTTTAGACATTCTAAGATCAAAATTTAACTTTCCCCCCACACAATGCAAAGCAATTTTAATTATATAAAATACTATATACATACAGCATAATAAAAAATCATCCTTTGATAAAGAATTATCAGCCACTTTTACCAGGTATTTGCTCAAAATGATATATAATTACACTGAATCATTTGGTCTGAATGGCCAGAATACACCTAATATAAATTTCTTCTAATATAAAGATAAGAATTATCAGTTTGGGGCCAGAGATTCAGCTCAGTGGTGCTAAGGTCCTCAGTTCAATTTCCAATACAAAAAAAAAAGTATTAGTTTGGATTTCATAATTTGAAATAAAAAGAATGGCACTAGAAGCCCTGGGCATTACAGTCCTAGCTGCTAATATCACTTATGTGATCTGTGGTAGTCCTTTTTTATTTGGTTGGGGCCAGGGGCCGGGGCGCGGTAACTGGGGATTGAACTAGGGACCTTGCGTTTACAAGGCAGGCGGCGGAACCACTGAGCTAAATCCCCAGCCCTTCTGCGGTAAGCCTTAAAATGTCCAGGGCCAGGGATTTAGCTCAGTGGTTTGGTTTTGCCGCCTGCTGCACAAGCGCAAGTACCTGAGTTCAATCCCCGGTAGCCCCCCGCCCCTACAAAAAAGGGTCCAGTTTGCTTACTTGTACAATACAGAAATTGAATTCATCTATCTTTTTTGTGTTTTGTGGTAAAGGGGACTGAACCCTGGAGCTTCCACATGCTGGGTATGCTCTCTACCACTGAGCTACATCACCCTAGCCCTCTACTGAGTCAGGGTTTCAGTTTTCCTGGCTAGCCTTTTTTCAATTCTCTTACCTCAGCCTCCTGTGTAGCTGGGATTACAGGCTTGTGGCACTGTGCCTAGCTCATTAAAAGTCTTCTACAGAACTAAAATTATGGTTCTATTGTGAAGTACTTTAATATATAAACATATAAATAATCTAAAAGTATATAAGAAAAGGTCTTACTGTGCCTGGTCTGTTGTAAAGCAGTTTGTGTAAATTTCTTAGTTCATCTGTTTTTTTCTTACTCAGAAAGAAATGTATCCTTTCAATTTCACAAAGTTTCTGTCCCTTTCCTAGAAAAAAAACCCACAATTAAATACCTATTGATTAAACATGTACAAAGTTAATTTTATGAGAATGATTTTAGTGTAATTTTAAAATAAAACAAAAAAAATTGCATAGAATAATTTATATATCTCTGCTTTAATGGGGGAAAATTAAATAAAATTACTATACCAAAAGTTTATTACCACTTCCCAAGCACTAAATACTCTGTTCACACTAAGCACTGGTAAGCATCATTCTTCCATATTTGGACATTTTCACCATAAAATGAAAGAAATACAGGCTACACTTTACCTTGTGCAATTGTAAATGGTTCTCTTTGTAAAGAAGACACTTGCATTGTCAACCTCTCTACTTTCTTCTTTTCCCTCTTGCCTTCCACGATGAGACTCTTTTCTAGAAATTAATTTAATATTTCTTAACAACAAAAAACTAAAGAACGTATTAACTCTATTTGGTAAACACGTAGGAAAGAAAATTCCCAAACTCAAGATCTCATTCCCCTGACCATGGTTGTCAGAAGAATATGAAAGCTTTTAGCGTAACATTTTGTTGACCTGGCAAACTCAAAGGGACCCACTTAAAAACAATCAGAAAACAAAAAACAATCAGAAACCAACTATAATTATTGCTGTTAAAATCCAGGTATTTTATAATCATCCAGGTTCTAAGTTTGTTTTATTTTGTACATATTTACAAGGCTCAGTGTGATAATTCAATATATATATATAATGTGTAATGATCAAATGAACTTACTTTTCCCATCTCCTCATTTGTTTTGGCAGCTTTTGAACTTTCTTTTAGTTCTTCATCAAGCATATACATTCTTCCCTAGCTGGGAACTGAACCCAGGGCCTTGTCCATGCTAGGAAAGTGCTCTACAACTTAGCTACACCCCCAGTGCCTTAAATATATACATTGTTGTAAATTACAGTCCTCCTATTGTGCTGAAGAATACTACAGCAAGTCATATCTAACTGTATCTTGGTACAATTTATCTATTACCAGCTAAAAAAATTCTACAAGTTCATAATGATGAAAATCAATCATTCTGAAAGTTAAAATTCTGTTTAGCCCTAACTGCCTAAAACAAAAAATGACTCAGAAAATGAGTGTATGCTTTATAAAGTTTATGATATTTCTTTATCTAAAATCATTTACCACCGTGCATGATGGCGAGCATCAATCCCAGCACTTGGGAAGCTGAGGCAGGAGGATCACCATGAGTCTGAGGCCAGCCTGGTCTACATAGTGAGTTCAAGGCCAGTCTGAACAACATAGTGAGACCCTGTCTAGAAAAAAGAAATAAACCTACTAATTGAAATAAAGTCAAATAAATTGTTACAATAACATTAGATATTGCTGGCAATCCTTTCATTCATCTGAATGAACGCTTATTTTATAGAAAGCTGCACTTGACAGAAGAAATGAACAGATGTCTAAGACATTGAATATTTTTTGGAAATGACCATCTCTAATAGGAAAATGAGGCACAGATATCATACTCTAACTTAATGATGACAAAACACCTTAAAATACAAATAAATTTTTGTGTGCTAAGGAAGGACTATTAGGGAAAAGGGAACAAAACATGGGCATTGACTCTGGAAGGCAGATAAGATTTAGGGATGTACAAGAAAAAGGGATGTATACAATAAAGATCAAGCACTGTAGAGCAATCCATATGATCACTCAACATTCTTCCTGCAGTGATTTACTGTTCACTCCCTTCTGAGTATCTCCGTAAGTAACTTGCCAGAGCATTTTTCTGAGATTCAGATTAATACACATCTGGCAGCCACCTGGACAGTTCCACTTCACATCCTATAGGTACCTACACTCAACACCCATCAAAAACGTAAGTTACTGTATAATCATCCCCAAACTTTATCATCACTGTTAATATTTTTCAGAAAATGGCTGGGGATTTAGCTCAGTGGTGCCACTGTCTGCCTCGAAAACGCAAGGTCTCGAATTTGATCCCCAGTACCCACCACAAAAAATTTCAGAAAACAACACCAACTGGGAATGGCAGCAGCATGCCTATAATCCCAGCACTTGGGAGGCTGAGGCCAGAGGATTGCTGTGAGTTCAAGCCCAGTCTGAACTGCACAGTGAGACTGTCTCAAAAAAGCCATCCCCCCAAAAACCCAAAACAAAATTCAAGGGAAAAAACCCCCACTAATACCACCCACTCAGATGTAAAAGACAAAAAGCTACGAGGCATTTTCCTCCAGTCCTTTCTCTCTTCTTACTCCAAAATCAATGCCAATTTGGGCTAATCTGAACCTTTATTTGTCAGACTTCATTAATTTTCCTGCCTTGCTTCCAAAATGCTTCTCTACAAGTTAAATATCCAGAGCTATAATAGAATACGAATGTTCTCAGTGCTAGTTGTCCCACAAACATCTCAAACGAGTAAAAAAGAATAAAAAAAATTAATGTGTAATAAATCAAACAACTACAAAACTTAGGTATACTATTTATAAAGTCAGGTTTTTAAAAAATCACAAGGGCTGGAGGTGCAGGTCAATGTTAGTGTCTGCAGAGCAGGCATAAGGCCTAGTTTTGATCCCCAGCACTGGAATGTGTGTGTGGTAGAGTTGGTGGTGGGGTGTTAAATCAAAATTCACAAATTGTTTGTCTAGAACCAAACCTGGTACTCTCTGAGCTACTGATAGCCCTCCAAGAGTCAGTGTTTTCACCATTTATAGTATATTTACATAAACTATGCAATTTTTTCCTGACCAAGAAAATTCACAAATTTTGTAGTATCTCAACCCAGCCCCCCATGCCCTTGAAAGACTAAAAGATAAACAAATAATTGGGAGGAAAATGCTGACAATGTCTTGGCTAGGAGTGAAGTATGACAGCCAAACTTTCAGTTACGTTAATGCAAATATTCATATTAAGCAATAACTCATATTAAGGTTTTCAATTAAAAGCAAAGCTGCACTTAAATACGGAAATAAATAGTTCCTTACTAGGAGACATGCCATTTCAGGCAAAAGACCCATCTTGTAATCCATCTTAACCCAGGCAGTATTTACAGAGCTGATCATGGACTGATTTAAACTTAAACTAAAGTGTAAACCTGGGTTTGGAAAAAAAATTACAACCTCTTCCCAATTCAGCTGAGTTGTATCCATATACAAGATAAACCTAGACTGGTCTGATTCCATCAAAAAATGGTAAGACTTGTAGTATCCATTTATAAACTGCGGAAACATCTCTGGAAGCTAGCATAACTCAAAAAAGCACTGGGGCTCACATCTTGAACAAATGACACAGGGCCACTCCATAAGGCACTAAGTTTCTTGTTTTATGCCTCCAGTCCATCAACAGTTACTACTACCTTCCTGCAGGGCAGACTCAGTTCAAAACCGAGACAGCTGTGGGTTCCTAACTTTCTTTCATAGTTCACCTCTTTCATTTTGAACTACTTTCTCAGATAGCAACAGCTTTCTCCGGTGTTTTCTGGTCAAAGAAACTGAGAAAAGACCTCTGCTGAAACTCAGCAAATATAAAAAAAAATAAAAACCTTACAAAGACTTCAAAAGGCAAGAAAATTGCGTAATGAAGTTAGCAAAATCAAAACATTCACTTCGCAACTTGAAAACTGCACACGCAACACTTTAAAATCAAACACAGATCTCAGATTTACAAACTTCCTGTCAAAGATGAAATGTTAGGAACGCGTATTGCGAGGCGGGAGGTCAGCTGCATTCTCGAATCGTATCAACGCTAACAAATATTTCTTAAAAATTAGAATGCACAAAGCCGATTCTCTGCCATTGTTCAACCTTAAAACAGATTTCGCATACACTGTTGCAAAAAATCACTCCGATTACATGCCTGTAGGCGCCAAAAAGAAAGCTGCTTCCCTTAAAAAAAACACACCACAACTTGGGTCTGAAAATATTCAGCACTGAAGGATGTGACTTCCTCCTCACCTTTCTCCTCCTCCTCGTCCTCCTCGTCGTCGTCCTCCTCCTCCTCACTCTCCTCGCGGGGGTCTGGCACGTCGGGCTCCTTCTCGGAAGCGGACTGGGCGGGGGTTCCCTCTTCCTCCGCAGCGGGGGCCGAGGAGGACATGCTGGGGACCTGAGGGCAGGACAGGGCGGCCGCCGTCACCCTCGGTCCCTGCCGGGGGAGCGCGGGGCCCCAACCTCAAAGTTGCCTCCTCCCGCGGCTGGACGGTGCCCGGGGGCGGCTCCCGCCCCCAGTCCAGCGCTGCGTGAGGCGGGAAACCGCGTCACCCTTCCCGTCCGCCGCGGGGCCTTGCACCGCCTCCGGCCCGGCCGAGCCTCCCGCCGCCCGCGTCCCCTCCCCCGCGCCAGGCCACCGTCCAAATGGCCGCGTCCCTTCCCCGTCGGCCGCAGCTGGGGCAGCTGGGCCGGGCCGTGCCCGCGGACGCAGCCCTCACCGCGGGTCCCGGCCGCCGCGGGCTTGGCGTTCGAGAGCTCGAGGGGGCTCCGGGAGGCGGCGGAGGCTGACGCCGGAAAGTAGGCGCCCGGGCCGCTGTCTGGCGTGACGCTCGCGCCGCGCGCTCCGCTCCACGGAATCAACAAGATTTTCAAAATGGCGGTTCGGGAAGGAAAGCGGGAATGCGGCAGCCAATCAGGGCCTCGAGCTGGGAGTTGGCGGGCGCGGGGCCGAGGGGGGTCTCCCGACCGCGGGCGGAGGGGTGCGCGCTCGGGTTTGCGCGCCGGAGGCGGTGCAGTCCGCGTCTGGAGGGCGCTGTGCGCCGAAGGGCGGCGGGGTAGGCCACGCGAAGCGGCGGGACGCCAGGGGGCCTGCGTGTTTATTGTCTCCCCGGGTCGTTCCGGAAAAGACGCCGCGCTGTCCGGGGCTGGGAGGGCGCGGCGACGTGGTGAGGAAGTTCAGAAATCCCGAGTCGCAGTCGGCCGCATTCACGGAGGCGGGGAATTTCGTAAAGGAGCGGTTTCACTTAAGCCCCAGAGATGCCTACGGGAGGCCCCCGGGGTCCGCGCCTTTCCGCGGACCTCCGCTCTCGAGGTGCTGTGAGCAGAGGCGGCCCGCCCGAGTAGGGTTCGCATCACCGCGCGAGCCGCACTAGGTCTGCGCACTAAGTCCGGGGGAAGTCTCGGTCTGTCTGTCTCTCTCCTTCTCATTTAAAGTCCACATTTCAAAAACAACGCACTTTTCCTCTCCCTCAAACACTCCCTTATTTTCTCTCAAGTCCTCAACCACTGGATGGAAATTAGACGTTTGCGTTGGATCCTCTTTTCCTTTTGCGCCTCTGGCCGAGACAAGTAATTGCTGTCATGGATACTCTCAAATTTTCTTCCCTGGCCTCCCCTCTGGTCCGTCGGAAATCTAACTCTCTTCTTTGCTCTTTGCTATACCCTGTCCCTGCTCTGTTCTTTCCACACTGCCGCTCCCACCCCCCCCACTGCGCAGAGCAGCCAAGCTGATGTTTTGAAAAATGACCACACTGGATATTGCTTTGCTTAAAACCTCCATTAGCTCCCATCATACTTCAAATAAAATCCTTATCGGGATTATGACTTCCTAGATAATCCAGCTGCTGACAGCATCTCTAATACCTCTCTAACAAGGTTAGCTGTTTCAGCCCCACAAACCTTTGCTGTACTTCCATAAGGCCAAGTTCATTCACACTTTTGGGCTTTACATTAATTGGGGTTTTTTGCCAGTACTACTTTTCATTCTGAATCTTTGCTCCTTCATATCATTTAGCTTTCTGGTCAAATGCTTCTCCCCCAAGACTATTGTTGTTTGTACACCATTCTTTTTCATTAGTTCATTCCAAAATACTAATTGAATCTTCTAGAAGCTAGAGCAAGACCACATGTCTGCCATCTTGAAGCTTACTATCTAGATGACACAATGAAAAAACAAGTGAGTATATTGAGTGGCAAATACTTGTACAGCAGCTTAAAGGAGATAGGAAGTACCAGTAGGGTGGATGGGATTTTATTTTGCACGTTTGATGGTTAAGATCCTTAAGATGACATTTGAAAAGAGAATTTAGCAGTAGAAAGAGGTTAGATATAATCTAAAGAATAAAAGTATCAGATGTGGGTGATGAGAGCAAGAATCCAGGGATAACTATGGGTTTTTGATTCAACTGTTAAGAACAGAGTAGCTATTTATTTAGATGAGGAAGGTTAGGGGGCAGGGCCTTTTTTTTTCTTTCTGGGAGGCATGTAGGACGTGAGAATCAGTTTTAGACACAATTAGCTTTGATATTCTTGTGTGCATCAAAATGGAAAAGCAGAATAGTCAGTTGGATATGATAGTCTAATATTCAGGGAAAGAAGCTGTAGCTCAAGATACAAATTTGGCAGTTATCAACATGTAGATGGTATTTAAAGCTCTGGCATTGGATGAGATCACTTACAGTGAATATAGGTAGTGATGTGGAAACTTCAAGGTTATATCCATGATTGCTCCAGGGTTTATAGGTTCAGACAGGAAGAACAGCCAGCAAAAGAGATGAGAAGGAGCAACTGTGGCCAATGAAGTGAGGGGAAGAGTCAGATGAAAGCTGTGTCTCAGAAGCCAAGCGACAAAGGAGTGTTCCAGGGAAAGAGTGAGTCAGACACAGTAACAGGTCAGGTAAGATGTGAGAATTGACCATGGATCAAATAATGTTGTGTTATCAGTGACACTCAAGAGCTATTTCTCTAGGTGTATGTTCGAGGAGGGGGTGAATATGAAAGTACCAGGAGTGGGGATATAGAGAGATGAGTAGGCAAGAAATAGATTCAGATACTCTTTCCAGAAATTTTTCTATACAAGGGAGCAAAGTGATGGAGCTGTAATTCAAAGACCATTTTCTTAAGAAAGGAGATGTCATCATATGTTTATATGATGATGAGAATTAGAGAGGGAAAATTGATGCAAGAGAGGGAGGAGGCAGTAGCTGAAGCTCATCTATAGTAGGTAAGTCAGGTTGGGTGTCTGTAAACAGATGGTAAAACAGTTTGGGGCACCAGAGTTTATTAGTGGGTCAAGACCTGTGAAAGGAGGGGAGGGAAGCAAGATTGGGCAGAGGAAGAGATCAAACTTCAGTCAACCCTGTGAGCAACTCTGGAGTGAATACTACTCTTCAGCATATCCTGATAACTGGCCTTGGAGTTGCCCAGTCTTTGCCTGCAGGCTGCCCCTAGAAGGGCATGACTGCAGGTAAAATGACTCTACAGTGTTGGCACATCCTGCAGGAGCTAACAGATGGTGTCTGGTGACCACAGGCCTACAGCTGGGTAGCAGATCCTTTCTTGAGAAGGGATCTGGGCGGTACATGTCTGTGTCTGCCACAGGAGATGAGAGGAGACAATATGTAGTGCACAAGTGGAAGTTGGCCTTAGGTAGGACAATGGACAGTTTCTACAGAATCTTAAGTTTGTTTTCTGCTTTTAGAGCAAAATACTTGAGACCAAGTAATTGATAAAGAATAGAATGTATTTAGCTAATGGTTATAGAGGCTGAGAAATCCAAAAACAAGGTGGCAGTATCTAGGGAAGGTCTTATGCTGTGTCATAATGTGGCAAAGGCATTACATGGAGTGACAGAGCAAGTGTGCTAGGTCATAAAGCCACTACTGTAATGCCAACATTGGGACCCTACCCTCATAACTTCATTTTATTACCTCCCAAAGGCCCCAGCTCCCAATGCCATCAACATATGAATTAATTAGGGGATTAAGTTTACAGCACATGAAATTTGGGGACACATTTAAAACAATAACAAAAATAAAATAAAATAAAATAAGACAATAACAGAAGGGAAGATAGATACATGTACAGACTCTGGGTGAGGACTGGCAGATGTAGTGGAGGTTTCAGAAGATCTTACTACTCTTGAGTTTCTCAGTGAAATCAGGGACAAAACCATTGATAGTGAATGAATGGGAGAAGACTGCTGGCAGTTTTAGGATGAAGGAAGTGTAGACCAGTCATGTAGAAGAATGGGAGGTGACTGGGTTAGGCAAGATAGGACGCTTGCCAAGCTCCTGCAAGAACCTGTTGTGATAAATGGCCAGGAAGTTGAGGTCACAATAGTCAGCATTTTTGTATTCAGAGATGGAAAAAAAGAAAAGAAATTAACCATGTTGCAATTTTGCCATGCAAGCAGACAGAAAGGAGAAAAGGGTAATGGGTCGAGGATGTGAATACAGTGATGGATGATAGAGTCTGCTGAATAAAGAGGGAAGTGAGGAGAAGAGACATGAGAAAAGAACAGAATTAGTGAAATCTTTTTTTGTTTTATTTATCACTACCTGAAATTATTGTTTTCCCCACTGAAAGGTAAGCTCCCTGAGGCTGTAAACTTCCTTTGTTACTGTATTCTTAGAACCAAAGGCAATTCCTAACCCATAGTTGGTGGTCAATAAGTATTTGTTGAGTTAATGCAAGCCAAAGTAAACTTTTTATAAAGATCTAGAATTTTTAAAATTAAAGTGATGAGAAGGTGTTTTAGAACAGGCTCTTTCAATGTCCCAATAAAGCTCTCCAGTGAGTTCAGACAACTCTCCAGGGCTTCCATTCATGCTCCTTACTCATTACTTTAGGGTTCTTTGGTCTTGAGGATCTACCATCTCACACAAGTCTTTCATGTTCTTAGTGGTAGGGGAAGAGAGCAGGAAAAGAACTTATCCTTACTCCTATCCTCTGAGTCTATTCAGTAGTCGGTGGCCAGATGGGTCATAGGATTCTACCCAACAGCAAAGGACCTAGTTGATATGGGGGCACATAGGGAATAGTGGATGAGTACCATGGAAGGGGCCAATAATTGCAATATGTTACAATTAGGAGGAACAGAGGATGTGCCTGAAAATACGTATTGGCCTTATTTTGGCATTATTAAAAACTTGGTTCTTAAAATTTCTCTCATATTGTCTTTGAGAAGTTTTTTTTTTAATCCACTGCATGCTCATATCAGTCTTTCTCATACACTTACCTAGCTCTTGCATATACATAGGTATCTTTCCCAGACTGTAAGCATCATGGGAAGGGACGATGTTCATGCTTTTATTATTCATTCCCAGTGCTTGGCACAGGGCTTGACACATAGTGAATACTTGTAAAATTTTTTAATTGAAATGTACCCCAATTGGGTTCTTAGACAGTGGCATTAATCTGTTGTCTGGATGCTACTTAAAGTCTGTCCAGTGATATTGACTTAGTAAATTAACATGGTTTGAATAAGCTGATGACCAGATTCTTTTTCTAAACCTAGTCATAAATATAAATATAGTGACACATTTGGTTCCAAAAGCAAGACATCATACTCTATTTTGGTAGAAAGAGTTAGCCAAACTACACAGTTTAGTGATTTGAGATTGAGTTTGAGAGTATCTAAATGTAACAATATCCAGTTGCTTGATAAACAGGATGTTCTAGCTTGGCAATGTCCAAGCAAAGTAAGCAGTCAGAGAAGGTAAAGAAATGGTAGAGAGACTTGGAAGACAATGAATGGTTACAAGGCTTTTGCCCCTGATAACTAGTTTTTCTCTAAATTTAAAAAAGTATCATTTGTAATGTATTACATTAATGCACCTTATCAACTGTTCCAAGGAATGAAATCAAAGAAATAGAGAAGCATAGAATTTTGATATTTTTGTTTGCTGAAAAACAAGACCATCTCTTTAGGATCTTTACTGCTTGTGCATTAGCATTCAGTGCTAAGGTTGTATTTACTGTCATCACTGTTGACCAAGTTATAACATCAAAGTAAGAAAAATGTTTTCCACTACAAATTGGCAAGGTAACTTCAATAGTCCCAAGACTGTCAAGATGAGGTGTTATCCTTTTTTTTTGGTACTGGAGATCGAACTCGGGACCTTGGGCTTGAGAGGCAGGCAGCAGAACCACTGAGCTAAATCCCGGGTCTTGAATGAGGTGTTATCTTAGCAAGGAGATATGTCTAACTCTAAGATAGTCCTATAAATCTAATTTTGAGTCTAGATTTTTATAAATAAAATGTTTCTTGATGTAATTTATTCTTAAGGGAACTAGAGAAGGTTTGAGTGAGTACCTGTCCCAGGCAGGGGTGGATTTAAAAAATTGAATTTACAGTAAACATTTTTTTAAATGAGGAAGAGAAAAGAAAAATTTTAAAGATGATGTTATGTCTTAATATTTTTTTTAATACATTTGGCTGGTCTCTTCCATCTATAGCTGTGTTAACCAGCTTTCTGTCTCTATGACAAATACATGAGCTAATCAACTTATAAAGTAAAAAGCTTTATTTTGGCTCACCATTTTGTAGTTTTCAGTCCATGATCAATTGGTCGTGTTGCTTTTGGGTTACTGGTGAGGCAGCACATCTTGGCAGAAACATGTAGCAGAGCCACACCACTCACGTCATGGCCTAGAAGGGAAAGAGAAAGAGAGGAAGAGACCAGGGTCCCACAGTCCTCTTCAAAGGCAAAACCGCAATGACCTAAAGACCTCCCACTAGGTTCCAACTCTTCAAGTTTCTACCACATACTCATTGCATCAAGGTGTGGAAAGCCTCTTAACATTGGCCTTTGGGAAACATTCACAATACAGTATAGTGCAGTGGTTCTGAAGTGTGTAGGGCATTTTGCCCCCAGGGGACATCTGATAATATCTGGAGACATTTTGGGTTTTCAAAACTAGGGGGAGGGAGTGCTATTGGGATCTGTTTAGCCAAGGATGCTGGTAAACATCCTAAAAGGCATAGGATGGCCCCACACAACAAGGAATTGTGTGATATAAAATGTCAATAGTGCTGAGAGTAGGAAACTCTGATCTAATGCAGTGTACTTTCTTTTCTTACTACTCTACTAAAACTGGTTTCAGAAAGATAGACAACCTCCAAATAGTCAAAAGCTGAAAGGCCTCTTTTAAATTCTGTAATATTACTTAGTTTCTATGTAGCATTTGACAGTTCACCATCCTTTAAAAAAAAACAAAACAAAACTTATTTTCCTCTTGGACTTCCATGATGTTGCTTTCTCTTGATTCTCTTCCTTGGTTAGCTATCTTGTGTCTAGTAGCCATTCAAATGTTGTTGGACAGCAAATCACCAAAGGCGCTTTGTTCTTTCCTTTTTCCTGATTGCAATGGGTGATCTTATCCATATCTGTGATATCTGTGAACTCTAGATTAACAAAGTCCATATCAATATATTCGGCAACTGACTTTCTCTGAATATCATACTGGTATCAATTATCTACTTGATATCTTCACTCAATATCTCATCAATATTTGAAATTCAATGTTAAAAGAGCTATTCTCTAACAAATCCCTCCTCTTTTTACTGATTCATTTAATCTCATTGTCCACATTATCTTTGGCCTTTCTTTTCAACCCCTCACATAAAATATTCTGGATTCTAACCTCTGTCTCTCATATCCACCTATTTGTCTTTTAGGCCATATCAGTGCTCACTTGTTATAACAATTTTACCCATCTCTCTCCCAGAAGCTTCATCCTTTCCTTCACCAAAAAACTAGTCCACCAAACAAGGAACCACCTTGCAAATCCCACAAACTAGCTAGTGTGCCTGGCAAACTGATCAGGCCATTAAGACTCAAAACAATGTCTTCACAATGAAATATCCCTCATGTCTCTGAGGTTGAAAATCCTTGTTTTCCTCCCTGCATTGTATGTTCTCTTAGTACTTTGTTCAAACCTTTACTATGGTGCACATGAAATTGTATCATAGTTACTTAATTACATTTCTGCCTTTATAACAATCATGTACTGAGTCATCTTCCTAAAGTACCCTTTTGAAGAGATGCTCTTTTAATCTCCTGAGATACCCTTCTGTTGTAGTTAGCTTTCTGTTGCTATAAGAAATATTACAAATAAATTAATTTTAAAAGAAAAGAGATTTATTTTGGCTCACAGTTTTGGAAATTTCAGTCCAGGGGCAGTTGGAGTGTTGTTTTTAGGTCTGTGGTGGGGCAGCATATCATGGGGGGAACACGTGGCAGAGGAAGCTGCTCACCTCATAGAAGCAGAGAGAAGAAGGGCCTGGGTTCCCAATATCCCCTTTAAGAGCACATCGTCAATGACCTAACTTCCTTCCATCAGACCTTCCTGAAGGTTCTACTCCTTCCCCTCATTGGATCCACAGTTTGGTGAGCTAGCAGTTAGGACTTTTGGAGGATGCTTATTCAAAGCATAGCACCTTTAGTCCTCATTCCGCATCCAATATCCTTGAACTGTACAGTAGGTGAAGAATTTTTATAGGCATTTTAAAAAAATCATGTCTGACTTCAGTCAGTCCAGTTTCTCCTTTCCTTGAGAATTTGAAATTGAGGAGAGAAATTTTGATTCCATTTGGTAATTAGATCCGCAAAATATAAAGTTAGAAACTATAGGGATGAGATTTCTGCCATTTTAACTGGAGAAACCCGTGATAGTTAATCTTGATAGTTAATTAACTTGATTGTATTAAGAGATGTATAGAGAAGCGATTGGATTGTGAGTGATAACTTTATCAATAGACTAACCTATTGATGGATGAGCTCACGGCAAATGCACTGTTAGAGGGTGTGGGTCTTTGGAGGAAAAGGGCATTTTGAAGAGTGTAACTTTTCTCAAGTTGTTTCATTTTCTCTCTGCTTCCTGGCTTCCATGAGGTGAGCAGCTTTCCTCCACCATGCCCTTCTGCCATGATGTTTCTGCTTGGACTGAAATCTCTGCCACAACCAAGATAAATCTTTCTTTAAGTTAATTATGTCAAATATTTTATCCTAGCAATAAAGAGCTGACAGGGACAGAAGAAGAAAAAAAGAATGAAGTTACAGGGACAGAGAAAACAATGAAGATGAAAGAGAATCAAGCTAAGACAATGTGATGGTTAATTTTATGTATGGACTTGACTGGACCACAGGATATCTACATATCTGGTTGAAATTGATTTCTAGGAGAGTTCTTGAGGGTGTTTCCAGAAGAGGTTAGTATTTCAGTTAGAGGACTGGGTAAAGCAGATAGCCCTCCCTAATGTGGGTAGACACCATCCAATCATCAGGGACCAAACAGAATAAAGAGGGAGAGGAAGGCTAAATTCACTCTCTATGACTGTGTGAGCTGAGACACTGATCTTCTCCAACCTTCATTGTTCCTGGTTCTCAGGCCTTGAAACTCAAAATCTATACCAGCATTGTGGAACTAAAGTAACTGAATTACACCCAGCTTTCTTGGGTCTTCAACTTGTTGATAGCAGATGGTAGGACTTCTCAGGCTCCATAATCACATGAACTAATACTTGATAATAAACACCTTTTCCTGTATATATATGATGGGTTGTGTTTAGATGTCCCCCAAAGCCTCTTGCTTTTTCAGAGGTGGCTGAATCCAGAGTGTGTGATTGATTCATGGTGGGACTAGGCCTGAGGGCACTAGGATTAAAGGCCTGAGTGCTACCTGCCCTAAGTAGTCTGAATAAGATAAAAGGGGCAGAAAGACGTTGTTAGGGTCCCTTGTTGCTGTTGCTGTCTTCTGTTCCCATGAATGTAACCCCTTGCCACCCTGCCTTGGAGCCAGCTGATTATGGACTAAAATCTCCACGAACTGTAAGCCAAATAAACCTTTCCCACTTTAACTTTTGGTGCCTGGGATTTTGTCTCAGCAACAAGAGAAAAGTAACTAACACAATATACACATGCACATAGTCAGCCCTCGACATCTACGGATTCTGCATTCAACTCTTCTACCAACCCTGGATCAAAAATGTCCTTAAATCTATGATGGTTGTGTCTGTCCTGAACATGTACAGACTGTTTTCCTGTCATTATTCACTAAATAATGCAGTATAACAACTATTTACATAGCATTTATTTTATATCAGGTATTATAAATCATCTAGGAATTATTTAAAGTATGGGGGGGTTGCATGTGGGTTATTTGCATATATACTACACCAGTTTACATAAAGAACTTCAGCATCCACAGATTTTGGTGTCTAGGGGTCAGAGGACCAATGACCTTATGGACACTGAGGAGCAACTGTATATGTCAACACGGTTCCTGTGTCTCATATTTCCCTTTATCTTACTGCTCAGTTACAAATCAACATTCTCTTATCCTTAAGCTGTGTAAGGTAGAGTCACTATATATATAAAATATTTCATTTTAAAAAGCCATTTTCACCCCTTGTTGCCTTTGCTGCCTGGTGCATGCCATGTTGTTTCTGCTCTGCCATGCCTGTTTGTCATCTCTGCCTTGGAGTCAGCCGGTTACGGACTGAAACCTCTGCAAACTGATCGAATTTAGGACCTTTTGTGTGCAAGAAGGCCGGGCTCCACTGAGCTAAATCCCCAGCCCCTCAGAGGAGACTTTGGACTTGGGCTTTTCAGCAATGCTGAAACTGTTAGGACTCCAGCAACTCTTAGAGATGGACTAAAGGCCTTCTGTGTAAAGGAATGTATATGAGTCTCTGGGGTGGGGCAGGGGTGGAATGTTATGGGTCTGAATGTCCCCCCAAAGCCTCACGTGGTCATAGGCTTGATCTAGAGTGTGTGAAGCTGGAACTGATTCAAGGGCACTAGGATTAAGAGTGTGAGTGCTACCCGCCCTAAGTAGCCTGAATTAGATAAAAGGTCAGAAGATGCTGTTAGGTTCCCCTTGTTCCCTTTGCTGCCTAATGCATGCTCTGTTGTTCTCCTCTTTGATGCTTGTTTGCCAGCTGATTATGGACTGAAACCTCTAGAACTGAAGCCAGATAAACCCTTTCCCCTCTGAATTTGGATGTCAGGTATTTTGTCTCAAGAATGAGAGAAAAGTAACTAACAGATACTCAATTGGAGTTTGGAGAGTTGAAGAAGTAATTGTTAGTGTGGGACAAAAACCCATGTAGACAGCTTGTAAAAATGTCACTTAAATTCTTAGGCCTTCAGTCTCCTGCCTAATAATTTACAAATATTAAAATTTCTTTCTGATCTCTTTTTAAAAAAAATAAAAAGCCATTTTCTCTCCATCTCTACTTTCTGTTTATCTCTGTTGTCTTTCAGTTGTTTCCCACCGCTGGTCCTCCTCCTCCTCCTCCTCCTCCTCACATCTCTCCCTTTCAGGAAAGTTGTGCTTCTGGGAACTTGTCTGGGAGCGCAGTTAGATTCCACAGAGATACGAGAAGCTATATCCTCATATGCACTGATTTAAGTGTCCTTTTGAGCTCTTCTGAATTCATCCTCTTTACGTTTATCCTACCTCCTATCCTTTTCTGTTCTCTGCCTATAGCCAGTAGTGTTTCTCAAATAAAACTCTGATTTCACATTACTTTGCCAAGAACATCTCAATGCCTCCCTGTTGTCTGTGGAATAAAGTGCAGTTTTAAAACATGGCCTAGAAAATGTTACATGATCTGGCCTCCGCTTACCTCGCTAGCCTGTGTCTTCATTCTTGCCAGTCATCTCCACTCCTACCTCCAGGAGGTGGTCGCACAGCAGTAATGGATTTCTTTAAATTCTCTGAATTGCTAAATTCTTTTTTTACTTTTGGCTTTCTCTTCCTGTTGTTCCTCCTGCTGGTAAACTTTCTCCTCCTCCTCTTCTGCTCCAGGCCAAATTACTCTCGGCCTCACTCTCATGCACACTGGCCCCCCGTGGGTGCATCTTCCATGAGAGCATCTACTCCGAACACCCTGTTTGTCTGTTCCCCACTTCAGCTTCCTGAGGACAAGGAAGTTATCTTTCTAGTTCGCTCTTCTAGACCCAGCCCCAAGTTTCATTTGCCCTTTGGTGAATATTTATCTTTCAGTATCTACTATGCCTACTAGAGAAACCTGACTGTTTTATTAATACATGCCCATGTTTTTAAACCTTCAAATGAGAAAGTTATTTGATACTTTTAGAAAAGATAAAGGATTTATATGGAATCTCTTCCAGGGCTCTGTTAAAAACTGGGGAAGGGGCCGGGGATTTAGCTCAGTGGTTCTGCTCCCTGCCCCTCAAGCTCAAGGTCCTGAGTTCGATCTCTGGTACAAAAAACCCCAGAAAACAAACAAAAAAACCCCACAAAAAATACACTGGGGAAGAAGTTAATCCTATCAGCCTTTGTTATGACTACGAACGTTACACTGCCTTTACCTACTCCATCAATATACTAACAGGTGGATGAATGCATAGGTAGTGTCATCTGACAATTCTACCTCCATGTTCCCAGCGGGGATTAGGTGATGTTTCCCGGTCCCTTCCCATTGTTCCTTAGCTTCTATATTATTCAGAGAGCTCTGCCCTTTGCGAGCTGGTTCTCCATCAGAGCTCTTTGCACACATCCACCTGCTCCGGTCTGGAACTCGAGCCTCAGAACTGGGTCTCTCCTAGGTGAGCAGAGCCTCCAGGCGGCTCGGTAATCGAACCCAGGGTGTAGCTGACGGCTCCTTCCCGACTCAGGGCTTGGCCAAGGAGCCTGGAACAAATTCTTCCTCGGGCCAACTCGACCTAAGTTTAAATAGCAGGAATGTCTACATTTTAAGAACAATAAAATGGAAGGTTTGTTTTGGAAAATTTTAAATGACTGGCGGGGGAGCCTCCACACGATCTTCACGTGAACATCAAACGTTCAGTGACGTGGCAGACAAGAGCGGAGGCAGGGCTGAATGTAGAGGGTGCCTTGGACCTCACTGGGCAGATCTAAGATTTTAAAAGGGGTTTTAGAAGTCGTCCAGCGCCCCAGTTTCCAGGACCACTTGCGCTACCTCCTTCCCGGAGAGCGCGTTTCTGAAGGAGGCGCGCGCGCGCCGGGGAGGAGGAGGAGGCGGCGGCGAGGGCAGCGCTCTCGGGGAAGAGGCGGGGGAGGCTCGGCCGCGTCCGCGGAGGAGGGAAGGGGCCCGTCAGGGGTTGGGGAGGCCGGAGGAGGAGGAGGGGTCCGGACACCTTTGATGCCCGAACCCGCTGCTGCTGAAGACGCGCAACGCGCAGCCCGAGCGGGTGAGCGCCCCGGGAGGGAGCCTGGCCGCACCCCGGGTCTCCCAGCTGCGCACTTGGACCCGGACTCCAGGTAAGCAGAACCGGCTGCCGCCTGCGCCCGTGCTCCTCCTGGACCCGCAGTGCCAGGTACCCGTTCGGCCTCCCCCGCGCTGTCACCTTCTCCTTCCCCGGATCCCATGGGCGCCGGGCTGAGGTGCTGGCAGGCGGTCCGAAGGGGGCTCAGATCCTGAGCGATCCGCGCTTCTTCCCCGCGGCCAGAGGACCCCCGCCTCCTCTCCAGGTTCCACCCTTCACTTTCGCCCTTTTCCCCGGGCAGCTCCAGAAGCCCTGCGCCCTGGGCTGTTGGGTGGGTGCGGGAGGCAGAGGTCTTCCTTCCGCTCCAGGTGTGTGGCGCAAACACCCGCGCACTGATTTCCCCCAGGTCTGAAATATTATCCAATTTGAAACACCGTAGCTCCTCTTCCTCCAGGACCCCCCACCCCGTTACTATGCTAACTCTGGGAAAAATATTGATTCCATCGTGGTAAACGTTCCACCTTTTGTATTTACACCAAACAATAGGTTAGGGTTCTTTTTTTATTTTCTTGTTAAATACATAAATTGACAAGGTTTTCTGGTTAATAACAGTGCTAGAACTTTATCACAGCCTAGAGCGCAGTAGCTCTTACTCAGGCGACGGAGGCAGAAAAAAAAAAAGCAAAAAATAAAAAAACCGGGCCTCACCTTAAGATCCTGATTCAGACGTGGGGGTGGGCCCGTGTGTGTGAGCCTGCGCTCGAGTGTTACAGTTAGTGTTACAGTTTAAGCCCCTCCAGGGATTGCGATCCCCTCTCCCAATAGTCCACGAAAGCATCTGTAAGGTCTGCGTGGGACAGCACCTGGAAAGCTAAGTGTGAACAGAAAACAGGAATGGGGCGACTGAGTGAAGCCAGTTTCCCTCAACTTGAAATCGTTTCAGCATCCTTAATTCTGAGATGACAATTTTGGTAAGGGTTAACATTCGTTTGAAACTCAGACACAGGATGGGGAGAAACAGTATACTTCTCAGAGAGTTGGTTAAAGAGTTAGCTTTTCAATATCAATTTTTAAAATGTAAGAATTCGATCAGCAGCACGCTGGGGGTTAGAAGGGGCTGAGGCCTATTCTCCAGGCAATCAGAAAATATTTCTTCCCTACTGGCCTTGACGGGCTTTTTGTCAGTGATGGAATGCAAGCCGTTGGTATTTTAAACCTGTTGCTTCTTTTAAGGCAACTGACTCCAATGGGATATTATCTATCTCCAGGGACCAGGAGGAAGAATGATCATCTAAATTAATTTAGATCTTGTTTATGCTTCTAATTATTTAGACCAAAATCTTCTACCTTGAATTGGTTAAGAGAGCCTGTAAATTATCTTGTATTTGCATAAATACTAAATGTCTTTCCATCTTGGGGTTTGTCATAGATGGACATCTGCTGCTTTTCCCTTTTCGTGTATGTCCATATACGTGCTTGACACATTGTAAGAACCTCACCATCAGAGGGCAGCTGCCAAGGAAAACAATGATTGTTATTTGTCTGTCTTGGAAAATTGAGGTGAAGGACTAATTTTGAAGAAAAAAAATTGTAACATAGGTAAAATGTTTAAAGGATGTATTTTTTTTTATAAAATGAGATACCTGCTATGGAACAGAAGTGATATTCAGTACCTGCTTTCAAGAATATTAAGGACAAGCTGGAGACTAAAGCCTTTTGAACTTTTAAGAAAAGACTCACTGTCTAGTTATTGTGCCAATGTGATTGTTTTCCTGGCAACCTTTTTCTCCTTTCTAAAATTAACTTTCCCCCACGAAAAAAAGTGCAGATGCACATGATTCAGCCCAACCAAGCCTAGGAATTACTGTGTTTGAATTTTTAAAGTGACCTTAATTCATCCTTATAGATCTAGTATTTGCAACCCATGCCACAAAATAAGCAGACATATTTATTGCTTGCTGACCTTTGCAGAACTTTGGCTTAATGAGAGTAGTAATTGCCAGAGTACAATTTTATTGGTTTAGCCAAAAATGTTATTATTTTCCTAAGGTTTTTGTGTATATGGGTGTACACTTGATCTGGGGCTTACATTATATATATATATATATATATATATATATATATATATATATGTTACACATGTTTTTAATAGGAACAAAAACACAATATTTTTCTGCACTGGAATATTATAAGCATTAGGTTTTGATTACTTTTTCATGGAAATTTTAATATGACAGAACTAAGCTTCATGGAAACAGTTCTATAAAGATCTGTTTGGAGTTAGAAGTCCTTTTTAAAAAAAGGTATTTGAAGCCCTTAGTTTGCTGCCTGCTTGGCCTACGCAGAACAGTCCTTTGTGGGTGAGTAAGGGTGGTATATCCAGTGCTGGCAGCCTTGGACAGTGGATGATTAGACCCTGCCTCTCTTCTACTCTTTTACAGACCTTTAATTTAGTCTGTAACTTGATGCCTCACTGACCCCACACTCTCCCTGCCAGGCTTGCTCACAGAGGAATTGCTGGCACTTTGGGTTGAGTATTTTTTCCTCCCATCCATTAGAACATGTTTGCATAAGTTGCAGAGTGCAGTTACATTTTTAGCTCAGTATTCTAAGAAATTCCTTTGCCCAGGCAGAGAGTATTGTTAGTCAGCTTGCATCACAAATTGCCTTATTTCACTGTACTATGTTAATTTCCCAGTGATTCAGCAATTTCGAGATAGAGCCATGTAGTGTTAAAATTGGAAGACACTTTAGAAGTCATCTAGATTTTAATCATTTCTTTCTACAGATGAGATGAATATTGAAGTACTAATCCAAACTTTGAGAATAGACATTAAATTTTGTATCTCTCCAGTTCTTGTAGAAATGAGGATTTTGTTCAGTTGGAGTGAATTTATATGAGTTTGGTAATGTGACAATGGGAGCAAAATAGGTTGCAAATCTCAACTAGATTTCCAGTGAAACTTAAAAGTAGCATTAAAGGCAATGTAGGTACCTTACAAAGTTACCAGGGCTTTATTTATTTTATTTTTTATTTTTTTGGTTTTTTGACACAGGGTCTCACTTTGTAGTTCAGACTGGCCCTAAACTCACTATGCAGCCCAGGCTAGCCTCAATCTGGCAGTGATCCTCCTGCCTCTGCCTCCCAAGTGCTGGGATTACAGGATCACAGGCATGAGTCACCATGCCAGGCTCCAGGGCTTTTGCTACACTGGGCGGGGACTGCTTAACCTGGCTGACAGAAGAAAAGTGGTTCCCAAGACAGATGGAGTGAGTTCATGGTGTGTGAGGCCCAGGACTTACTACATGAGCCAATCATTCCAGAATAGTTAGCCTTCACACTCTTCCCCAGAGATTTACTCTGACATAACGGAAATAATCATTAGAAGTTCTAATCCTCAAAACCCTTTCATAGTCCCCCCCCCCCCCATATTGGGGATTGAACCTAAGGAGCGCTGACTACATCTCCATCCTTTTTTATTTTGGGACAGGCTCTTGCTAAGTTGCCCAGGCTACATTCCAACTTGCAGTCTTTCGGACTCAGCCTCTTCAGTTGCTGGGATTGCAGGTATGCAACACCATGCCTGGCTAGAAGCCTCACTTCTTGATGCTTGTGTCTTTCAAGATCGTCTGTCTTAAAGAACTACCTTCCATCTTGAAGATCTACTTCCTGAGATGGTAGTGTTGAATGTTTTTCTTTTCTCAGTAGTTACAAAACCCTTTATCCTGACATATAGTCCCTGGGAAGATTGAATTCGACCTTGAGTGATCATATGGGATAACAAGAAGTGATTTTATTAGTACCACAATTTGTTACCTACCATTTCACATAAATAAAATATCTTTACAGTCCTCAGGAGCAGCAATTATTATCCCCTCTATATAGATTTGTGACTCTAAGAGGTTGGCACATTGGCCAAGGATATATACCATTTTAAACACGTGTGGGAGCATGCACCTGAGCACATATAGAACCAGAAACAGAAAGAGAGAGCACAGCCAGGGCCAGGCTTCTTCCTTTTCTTCTCAAAAGAACCCAAGGGTTGAACCCCTAATGACCTAAGGACCTCTCACCAGCCATTAGTTACAGTGGAATCTTGGGGGACACAAATCATATTCAAACCATGGCACCCAGTTTTCAAACACCTTTGTAATTATTTTATCCTTAAAACAATTGCTTTCAAGCTGAGGGAACTTGACCTGTGGGTTTGGAAGATCTGTCAGTTGAATACTTTCCCAACACTACCTGGAATCTTTTTCAGGTTAGTTATCTTAGTCTCATTTTCTTCACCTAAAAAGCGGGTTTAAACTCCTGGGGAAGGTAATATTTGCCAGACAGAGCTATGAAGATTACCCTAGATAGTTGGATAGATTGTTGGAATACAGATTTATGACAGCAAGAAGGCAGGAGAATGGCCCAGTGGGCGTGTGGAGCCAGAAGAGACCTTCAGCAATGAAACTCTGAAGACCCAGGAGAGAAGTCAGTAGAGGGAGGTTGAGATGGAGTGGCCAGAGCATAGGAGAAAGACCAGAAGAGAGTCAAGCCAGGGAATCACAGGGAGTATAGAAATTTAACAAAACAGCAGTCATATGAGAACTAAGAAGTTACCACTGGGTTTGGCAATTAGGAGCTTAGTGCGACTTCAGCCACAGCAATTTGAGTAGAGAGGTGCAGGTAGAAAGATGAAACAGTGGAATGATTAGTGAGTACATGGAAGATAGGAAAAGTGAAAAGCCAGTAAAAATACGTTTATACATTAGGAGAAAGAGAATTAATAGGGAACAGAAAGAGGTCAGTAACTCAGATTGGGGAATCAGATTTGGATTTGAAGGCATAACAAATTAAAAACAAATTTAGAGATTGAAAAGTTGATCATTTATATTGTTTTCAGTTAGAGATATTAAAAATAAGCTAGGCATGGTGGTGCACATATATAATCCCAGCACTTGGGAGGCTGAGGCAGCAGGATCACTGCAAGTTTGAGGCCAGCTTGGGCTACATAGTGAGTTCAAGGCTAGCCTGAACTACATAGAAAGATCCTGTTTCAAAAAGCCAATAAAAATAAAAGCATCACTGTTTCACATTACCTTACTTCAGGTAATATTAACATTAGAGCTGGGGTATTGCATGGGGATAGAGCACCCGTCTGGCATGCACAAGGCCCTCCCCTGCATGGGAGTAAAATAACATTAAAAAGTTGAACACGCTAACGTTATGAGAAAAATAGTGTCTCGGTGATTTTTTTTTTTCCTCCTTAAGAATTATATTTCTCCTCTGGGTTCAAGTTTCTATTTCTCATTCTTCTGGAATCTGGCTTCATCAGTTGTCTTTTCTTTCAAGTATTTCCAAGCTCTTCTTCTCTGTTGATTCTTTATTAACATATAAACATACTCCACTCTCCTATCTTAAAAAGTATGGGACAGAATCA
The DNA here is from genome assembly GCF_053883595.1 of Heterocephalus glaber. Lineage (NCBI taxonomy): Eukaryota > Metazoa > Chordata > Mammalia > Rodentia > Bathyergidae > Heterocephalus > Heterocephalus glaber. The sequence continues at coordinate 17,106,278 of NW_028258315.1, forward strand.
ATGAGGGCACTAAAGAAAGCAGAGGCAGAGGGGATGGGAGGAGGAACCTAGTGGGAGAAATGTATAAATAGCATTAATAGGACTTGGAGACGGGTTGGATGCAGCAGGTTAAGGGAGGAATCCAAGGTAACTCCTGGGGATTCAGTTTGGTTGGTTATTTTGTACATAGTGCAGTCATAGAAAAGGAGAAACCTGGTGGGAGAATGCAGGCTCTTGCCTTCAGTCCAGTATGCTGCAGGGTGTAGAGGTAAGAGTCTCTGACTCCGTGAGCCCCTGTGTTTGTGTGCTTCTCACTGGGCTCCCACTGCATCTTACTCCTAACCCACTGGCATTCCTCTTCTTCAGAGTTGTCATTCAAACCTTGTTTTTGGAGTTACAAATCAAGTGTCCCTTATTTGAAATGCTTGGAACCAGAAAGAAATGTTTCAGATTTTGGAATATTTGCATATATATATACACTCTCTTAGGAACGGGACTAAGTCTAAACATGAGATTATGTCTCATATTCACCTTAGACACATAGCCTGAAGGTATTTTTATACACCATTTTTAGTGCACCTGTGTTTTTACTACAATATTTCATATGAGATCAGGCATGGAACTTTCCACTTGAGATATCATGTTGCTGCTCAAAAATTTTCAGATTTTGGAGCATTTTGGATTTTTGGATTATGGATCAACCTATATTTAACTTTTGGGAATTGCTTCTGGTAGTTTTTGAACCATCGAAGTGTGTATATTTTGTGAGCTGGAAAGACAAAAATGAACCATTTGATAGAAATATGACTATACAAGTTTCAGGGTGTTAGAATGGAACTTTTTTAGTTTCAGTGGTGTTTTTTGGTTTTTTTTTTGGTATCGGGGATTGAACTCTGAACTCGGGACCTTGCACTTGCAAGGCAGGCGCTGGAACCACTGAGCTAAATCCCCGGCCCTTGTTTCAGTGTTAAATGTGGCTCATGACAATAGAGGTTGCATTCCAAAGTCAGGTAAGAACAGAATATAGTTTTGGAAAAGGAAGCACAGGAAAATCCATTTAGCATTGTTTGGAAAACAACTTAACTCACTGGCCATCTCCAGCTGATACAAGAGGTTGGAAAGGCCAAGAAAATAATGACTAGGAGATGATTTTTTAGAGTTGATGGTGGGTTTGAATCCTTTCTTGGTTACCATGAGAAGAAATAGCTGTTAGGTACTTAACCCTTCAAGGCTAGAGATAAAGAGTTTAATGGAGATTATTTGGAGTGTTTTATATGTATCTCCCCATGGAGAGGATCAGTGATTCATGCCTGAGAAGTTTAAAGAAGAAGAAAGTATCTGGTATCTCTTCTGATGGTGGAGCAATAAAGATGTAGCATGTTGTCCCATGATTTGACAGAGCACAGCATGCAGGGCTATTCCCAGGGACAAAAGGTAGACCATGCTGAAGCATAACCTGGCTTGGGGTTATCTCAGGTGATGTGTAAGGGGGCCTTCTGGATCCCGCTAGGGTAAACAGAGCCATAATTAGCCATCTGCAAAAATGCATCTTCAGTGATAGGAGTGGTATACTAGATTCTCCACTTCCCAACTTCTCATTCCTACCACCAACATCCTACCTGTGGTTCAGGAGAAAAAGTCAGCTGTAAATATTCACCAAGCCTGCAGATCACTATCCTTCCTTAGGTCATTCATCTATCTTAAAGGAGAACTTTCTTACTGCCTCGTCTTCCCTCATCTCATCTTCAGAATGAGAGATTGGTATCAAAAACTGGAGTTGCCTAAATTAACAATCAGGAGAAAGCAACCTTTCCATGTCCACCTTTCCTGGTGCAATGTTCAGCAGACCATACCTTTAGTTGAAGTTGGAACAGTTTGAGTGCTACATTAGACTGGATATATTAATAACAAATATATTAATAACAAAACTGTGATGATATTTTGGACTTGGAGTGACTTGGAGAGTCTTCAGTGACCAGAAAAGTTATGACAACTATCTTGAATTTAGTTCAAGGACAAAGAAAGACTCCATCTCAGTCAAGATTTTCCAGAAAAATAGATTCAATAGGAGCTATATAACTATATACAAAGGGATTTATAAATGAGATGTGGCTCTCACAATTATGGGTGCTGAAAAGTCCCTTGGACTGCTGACTACAAGTTGGAGATCCAGGAACACCAGTGGTATAATTCAGTTTAAGTCTGAAGGCCCGATAGCCAGGAGGTGTGATGTTTGAGGGCAGGTGAAGGCAAATGTCTCAACTCAAGGAGGAGAATTTGCCCTCCCTCTGCATTTTTCTTCTATTGAATCCTTCAGTGGGTTGAGTAATGCCTTCTTCCTTTGGCAAGGGGTGATCTTAACTTACTCTTTGGAGTCAAATGTCAATATCTTCTAGAAATACCATCACAGATCCACCCAGAAAAATGTTTTCCCAGCAATCTGGGTATCCCTTAGTCCAGTCATGTTGACATATGAAATTAACCATCATGAAGAGGCAATGGACAAAATAGATAAAGTAACTTTCTCATATCATCCAAGTCTTGCTTGCTCGTTTTTTTTTTTTTTTTTGGTACCAGGGATTGAACTCTGGACCTTGAGCTTGCTAGGCAAGCGGTGGAACCACTGAGCTAAATCCCCAGCCCTTGCTTGCTCTTTATAATGGTCATCTATGGTTTTTCAATGATACATAGAAAGAGGGTAAAAGGAAAGGGCAGAAATGATTATTATGTGAATTAAACTTATTCACAGAAATGTCATAACTATTTTCATTTCTTAAAAATGATGCTAGGAGCATTTTAATCAATTTAAACATACATTAGGTAATTTTAAAATGAGATTTGCAATCTGTTCCACAGCTGGAGAAATGAGCTGAGATAGTGCCTGTGTGTAATAAGCACATAGGACATTTTACTCTTTCTGTTTCCAGAGAATCACAGAAGCAATAAACAGCTAAGATTAATTGTTCTCCATTTGTATTCTGCCACTGACCAATTAAAAAAAAAACTATGTTCCTGTAAAACAATAAAGATGATGCCCATAAGCCAGTAAACTCTAAAACAAACAAGAATGCTAATGGATTTCTCTGTTTAGCATTTTTTAAAAAGGGCTTTAAACTATTAGTTTCCAGATTATGTTCCCAGATCTTTCAATGTTATTCAATCAAAATCATTTAATAGTGAAGTGACAAAAGAAAAATCCAAATAACATGTTCTATTAATGTGTTCCTAAATGTTGAAAAGATAACTTGAAAAACACATATGAGTTATATATGAAGTATTTGCAATGACAGAAAACAAGTATAGTTTATTCTGTAGAAGGGAATCTTGGACCCAGAAGTAGAATTTAAATTGGCCTGAGAGAATAGAGCAAGGGCAGTGCCTTTGCATGGAAAAGTGACCCAATCTTTTGTTATTTTAGGGAAGCTCACACTGTGCCTTAGGATCTTGAGGGTAATTCTGGGTTGCTCTAATGCTCTTTTGGATGCCATATGCACTTCCTTTAGTGTAAGTAAGAGTGCTAAAAGTGCTCTGCTAATAAGTTGTGTGATGTTGAGTATTAAATATCTCCTACTACTGTTTTTTCCCCTGTTGCAAAGTCCAGTCTCCCAGGATTCCCACATGCAGGTGTATACACCATAAGAAGGAAGTATCCCTCTTGAGTGTGAGTGATATCTGTGAAGGTGATGGGTTTGTTACTCTCATGTTATGTTGTATTGTGTTAGGTTAGGTTATGTTATGCCATGTAAGTTCTACCAAAGCAGGCTCACTCCTGCCTGAAGGAAGAAGAGAGAAATACTTTTGAACAACAATATAACCTTCAGACTATACTGACCTACTTTCCCCCCTTAAATATATTTTCAATTCTAGAACTCTATTTGGTAGTTTTTGAAATCTCCCCATTCTTTTATTTTATAATGTTCTATTCTATTTTTTGTCAAACATTTAAAGCACATTAAAATTTTTAGAGCTGTGTCATCTATATTTCAGGTGCACCTTTTGTTTCACCTCCTAATTACCTCTTTTCCAGGATGATTTGTTTGCCTATATGCCTCATCACTGTTGACTACAAGTTCATCAGCATGTGAGTTTCATGTATCTTGAGTTGTGAAGGTGTTCTTGTGAGGCAGTTTTACATTTTATTTGTCAAGGCCTATTTGGTTTCTTAGTTTTCAGATCCAGTTTCCAATCCTGTGTAGAGGCCATTTGATCTACTTCCTTGTAATTTCAACAAGCTTAAATCTCTAATTTCTCATGAGTGATTCTTTTTCCATTTATAGTGGGGCAAGAAGCTTTTCTACTGCTTTTCTTTTGAAAGGAAGGAGTTTTTCTAGTTCTTCCTTCCTCCTGACTTTATATAAGTTGCCTAATTCCAGCTCCATATGGTAGATAAGCCCTACAGACCAAGATGCATATCCTGTTATTATTTTCTGGTAAATCTTCAATTGCTAATCACCTCTGTAGGTTTTGGGTTACTTTTTTGTTTCTTGGGTTTTTCTTTTCTAGTTTTTCCTCCAACTATATTTTAAAAAATATGTAGTCATATTTTATCCAGAGCATTGTTATGGCTTGTATTTAGATGTCCCCCCAAAGCCTCATGGACTCATAGGAGGGGCTTTTGGGAGAAGGTGAATCATGGATATGTAATACTCGATTAAGGGTGTGTGATACCGGATTAGTCTCCTGATTGGTTAACATAGTTCTAGGTGTGAATAATGGGAAGGCCCATGTTGCCTGCAGGTGGCACCATGAAATAGGCTTGTAACCTGGATAGAATAAAAGGGAAAGTAGAAAGTAGGCTGCTGTTGGCTGCTTCCTCCTGCCTGTCATGCTGTGGACTGTTTCTCCTCTGCCATGACTCCCTGCCTTGGAACTGGCTGACTATGGACTGAAAGATCTACAAACTGTGAAGTAAAATAAACCTTTCCTCCTCTAACTTGTCGGGGTTGGGCATTTTGTCCCAGCAACAAAAAAGTAACTAAGACAGATTTTGGTACCAGAGAAGTGAGGTCATTGCTGTGACACTACCTGACTATGTGGTTCAGGAGCTTTTGGAATTGGTTTGTAGGAAGAGTTTGGAAAGATTTGGAGATGCTGGCTGAAGCAGCCCTGGAATGCTACAAACTGAGCTTGATGGGAGATTTTGATCAGAACTCAGAAGACAAGAACGCTGGTAGAGATACAGCTGATAAAGACCAGGCTCAAGAGGTTTCAGTTGGGAAAAAAGATTACATTGGCAGTTGGACTCCCAGCCATGTGTGTTATGCTTTGGCAGAAAATTTTGTCTGCATTTCTCACATGCCCTGAGACTTTATATGAGACTGAAATTAATGGCAGTGGACTAATGGATCTGGTGGAAGAAATTTCAAGACAGTCTAATATTGAGGTGGTGGCATGGCTGCTGTTGGGGTTTTTTAGCCTTATATACCTTGAGAATCAATAACAAACAGCCCCAAAAAGATTTAAAAAGTTTTGAGTTTGGCCAGAAAGGAAACTTCAGTAAAGTTGCAGACAGAAAAGATGGAGCAGAGGAGAACTTGGTTGCTGAAATGATTGGCATTTAAAAACCAAGTACTTTGGAACTGGACTAGAAAAAAATAGCGGGAGGGCATCATAAGAATCATCAGGACTCCACTCTTTGCAGCCCCCAAAATGCAAAGGTAAAAGACTGCTTTGAGAAGAGAGCCCCAGGGCACTACAACCCAGAATGACTGTCTCCTAGGGAATTTGTACCTCAGGACTGGGTTCATAGTACTCTGCAATCCAGGCACTTAATCCAAGGCACTACATCCAAGAAAGAAGGAACCCTGGCTACTGTTCCAGCTGGTGACAGATTTTGGGGTCATCTATGGTGCTGGTTTTAGGTACACACAGAATGCAAGAGTTGTGGAGTCAGGAAGGCTTCCACCCAGATTTCAGAAGGCCTGGGGGCCAAGCAGTGTGTCCCTGAGAGGGAAGAGTGTGGAGCTGAAAGTGCAATGGAGACCCCAGGAGATTGGAGAAACCAGGAGCGAAAATTGTCTGAAGAAAGCTTCAAGGAGTGAGCAAAGCCAGCCCAAGAGAAAAGCCATGAGGGCTGCAATGACCAGCAGTGCCATGGGGGCAGAGCCACCCAAGCCCTTTGGAGTTCATGTCATGCCACATATTGCCCCAGGTTCTGGACATGGAACTGCAGGACTTAATGTTTGCCATGATAGATTTTTGTTTTGCTGTAGTCCCATTCTTTTCTATCCCCTTATTTCTACCTTTTGGAATGGGAATGTTTATCTTGTGTCATAATATATTGAAAGTGTTTAACTTCTAAAAAGTTTTTATGGGGGCTTGCAGCTAAGAATTTGCCTTAGATCTCAGAAGAGAATTTGGACTTGGGCTTTTCAGCAATGCCAATTGTTAGGACTTTGGCAACTCTTAGAGATGGACTAAAAGCATTTTGCATAAAGGGATGTGCATAAGTCTTTTAGGGGCCAGGGGTAGAATGTTACGGCTTGTATTAGGTGTCCCCACAAAGCTTCATGTGTTCATAGGTGAGACTTTTGGGAGTGGCTGGATCAGGAGGGTGTGATCCTGGGTTAGTCTGCTGGTTGGTTTAGCACAGTTCTTGGTGTGGATAATGGGAAGGCCCACTCTGTGTGTGTGTGGCACCACTAATAGGCTCGTAGCCTGGATAGAATAGAAGGGAAAGCAGAAGGAAGACTGCTTCTGGCTCTTTCCTCCTACCTGCCATGCCACGGACTGTTTCTCCCCTCCCATGCTCCTCTGCCATGCCTCCCTTCCTTGGAATAAGGTGACTATGGACTTCTACAACTGTGAGGTAAAATAAACCTCTCCTTCTTTAACTTGTGGGTTTGGGGTATTTTGTCACAGAAATAAGAGAGTAACTAAGACTATATATATATATATATATAAATATAAAATATTATAACTATCATATATTATTATATACAGTATAATTATATATTATTTATATATTATATATTGTTATTTATATTATATATTATTATTAATATATAATATATCAATATATTATATACTTATATATAATATATTATATAATTATATATATATTAGCAGGAAAATGTGTGGAATAGTGTGGGGAAAAAATGGGCTTCCTAGATCAGCTCAGCATTCTTTACTGACTAGAAGACCTTAAATTCATTTTGTGACCTCTTCCACCAAAATCTTATTTTAATTTTTGTTGAAATTTCATTGAATCTATCGATTAATTCAGAGTGAATTTGCATATTTAAAATATCAAGTCCTATTTATAAATGTAGTGTATATTTCACTGTTTAGCTTAATACCTTTTAATGTCTCATTAAAAGTATGCATTTAGGCTGGGGATTTAGCTCAGTGGTTTTGCCGCCTGCTGCGCAAGTACAAGGACCCGAGTTTGATCCCTGGTACCCCCCCAAAAAAATGCATTTAAAAGATAGGTATTTTGGTCTGGGGATTTAGCTCAGTGGCACTGTGCCTGCCTGGCAAGTGCGAGGTCCTGAGTTCAATCCCAGATACAAAAAAAAAAAAAAGATAGTTATTTTATAATTATTGGTAAATTTAGCTCCAGGTTTTATACCTTATTTCTAGGTGTTATTCCTGGCTTGTTGAATAAGCATGAGAAAATGATCTAATTATAATTTTAATTTGAACTATTTAATTACTATTATTTAACTCAATTTCTTTTTTTTCTTGGTACTGTACATCGAACTCAGGACCTTGCACTTGTGAGGCAGGCAGCAGAACCACTGAGATAAATCCCTGGCTCCTAACTCAATTTCTTAGTGAGAGTAAAGTAACAAACTCATTGGATAATTCAGTTGTTTAGCATTTTTCTTTATTAGCCTCAAAATATAGCTCAAAACCTTAAAACATATTTACTAAAATTATCCAAAATGCTATAAGGCAAAACTTTGTGGAACAAGTCAAAATAGAGCAGGCTATAGAATAGCAAAAGCAATTCTAGGCAATAAAGACAAAGTAGGGACTATCACAATCCCCAACTTGAAACTATACTATGAAGGTATTGTGATAAAAACAGCATGGTACTGGCAAAGAAACAGACCTGAGGACCAGTGGAATAGATTAGAAGATGCAGAAACAACCTCAGACACACTCAACTACCTCATCTTCGACAAAGGAGCCAAACACCCTCGCTGGAGAAAAGATAGCCTCTTTAATAAATGGTGCTGGAAAAATTGGGTTTCAGCTTGCCAAAGATTAAAACTAGACCTGTATCTCTCACCATGCACTAAACTAAAATGCAAATGGATTAAAGATCTAAATATTAGAACAGAAACACTAAACTGGCTGGAAGAGAGGTTAGGTAGAACTCTTGAAGACATTGGTGTAGGAAAAGATTTTATGAACAAAACCTCAGTTGCCTGTGAACTAGCAAAACAATCAACAAGTGGGAAACAAACAAACAAACAAAAAAACAAGTGGGATCTCTTCTTACTAAAAAGCTTCTGCACGGTAAGAAACCACCAGCAGTATGAAGAGACAACCCACAATGTGGGAAAAAATTTTCACCTGTTGTCCCTCAGACAAAGGTCTACTATCTAGAATATACGAAGAACTTAAAATCAGACCTCCCAAATTTAAAGACCCAATCCAAAAATGGGCATCTGAAATGAACAACATTTCTCAGACAAAGAAGTAGAAATAGCAAATAAATGTATGAAAAAATGTTCAACATCACTGGTTGAGACATGCAAATGAAAACAACAGCAGAGATTCCATCTCACCGCAGAAAGAATGGCTGCTATCATGAAATCAACCAATAACAAGTGCTGGTGGGGCTGTGGGGAAAGAGGAACCCTGCTCCACTGCTGGTGGGAGTGTAGACTGGTGGAAGCACTGTGGAAATCAGTATGGAGATACCTCAAAGAACTAGGACTGTAAGTCCCATTTGACCTAGCTATTCCCCTGCTGGATATCTTTCCCAAAGAATTAAAAGAGTCATACCACAGTGATATATGTACACCCATGTTCATAGCAGCACAATTTGTGATAGCTAAAACTTGGAAGCAACCCAATTGCCCATCAACTGGAGACTGGATAAAGGAAATGTGTTTTTTTTTAATAAAATGGAGTATTACTCAGCCATAAAGAACGAGAAACTAGAGATATTTATAGCTAAATGGATGCACATTGAGGTGATACTCTTTTTTGTTTTGTTTTGTTTTGTTCTTTTGGTACGGGGGATCGAACTTGGGTCCTTGTGCTTGCGCAGCAGGCGGCGAAACCACTGAGCTAAATCCCCGGCCCTGAGGCGATACTCTTAAGTGAAATAAATAGGACACACGTGTAAATACCAAATAGTTTCTCTAATGTGAGAAACTGAAAGTATAAATAAGGACTAGAAGGTATAATAGATAATGTGAAATAGGAAGAAAAGATGCAAAGGAGAAGGGGAAATGGCAGGGGTAGGGAAAAAGAAAGAAGAGAATGGAATTAATATGAGAAAATGAAAAAATGGAAACCAAGTCTTTGTAGATAGGGAAGGGTGGAGGGGTTGAAGGGAGGGCAGAGGAAAGGGGAAAAAATAAGAACCAAGATGGATTATGTAAAGGTGCAAATTTCCAATGATGAATGTCATTATATTGTATACCTTAAATGTACCAATAAAATTAGTAAAAAAATAGAAAAGGCTAATAGACTAGTAAACTAAACTAATATATCTGTTTTTATTACTTGACATATGCTAGATTGAGAATTTTAAAAGTCATTGTTGAAAGATAGACATGGCGGAACTCTGAGCAGACATGGATGCATTATTAGACTGGGTAGCTCAGCTTTATAGTGAGCTGAGTGGGCTTTGTCCCTGGGGTATGGTATCAACTCAGACACAACAGAAATATAAGTTTGCAAAGGGGTCTCATAGTGACATCAGTGGAAACTCTAGCCCGAGCCCATTCCCCTTTCTAGACAAGACTGAAATACAAGTCTAATATTAAATCCTTCTCAGCAGCTATCCAAGGAGATGGAGACCACTTATTCTTTCACAGAAATGCTGCTATGTAATCAGTCAATAAATTGTTGCTAGCAGAGTCTTGTTGACTTGAGTTTTTCTTATTGGTTCCTTTCCCTAATGTAGACATATAGGGTTGGAAGGAGCTTCAGAGATTCAGAATTTACAAACTAAAAGTGTGTATCAGAATCCTTTTGTGATTCTGATTTAGTAGTTCCGGGGTGTGGAAAGATATGTGTGTTTGGCAGTTCCTTAGGTTCTCTGACATAACTCTTCTGGTTAGGAATCATTTCTGTAATCTAACCCTTTGATTGTATAAATGAGAGAGCTTCCTTTGAAGGAAGAAAAGTGCTCCTAATTTAAGATTGCCTTGGTTAACATAGGTAGTTAGGAATTTAAAGCCTTAATGATTCCATTTCTTCAGTTCTTTCTGAGCTCATATTTCATCACCGTCAAGTAGTAGTTTAGTTTCTGACTTAATGATTTGGGGCTTTAGGTTGACCTCTACTTTTAAAACAAACTCCATTTTTCTATACTTTTGATGAATGAACAATGCTGCACACTGTGTTTTGGGTTCAGAAATTGTGAGAAGCTCTAATTGTAATGATCCAAGTTAGTTGTAAACAGCTGCAGACCGGAGATGGCAGGCAGAGCTGGTGGGTCCAGTGCTGGAAACTACACTGGAACTTGTACAGTTTCTGTGGGACAAAGATTTGTCCCTGGGCAGGAACATAATTTTAAAAGACCTATTCAGTTTATTTTACGTTCATATATATTAGAAATTATGAATAGGATATATAATTTTTTTTTTTTGATACCAGGGATCGAACTCGGGTCCTTGCACTTGCGCAGCAGGCGGCGAAACCACTGAGCTAAATCCCTGACCCCAGGGTATATAATTTATGACCTGGTATTATCTCCTGCCCTGGACATATTTGATGACATTTCAAATAAGATATTTGCAAAAAGGGTTTGTTTTTTCAGATGAGTAAAGCAGGCTCCTGTAGACAACTGGAAAGAGCAAGAGTGTATTTTTCCTCCCAGTGGAAAGTAGGAAGAAACCCCACAGAGAATTTTGTCATTTGTGGAAGAGAAGAAAACATATTTGCTTTTCATCTTAGTTCAGGTCATCCACCTTAGTTGAGTAGTAATTAACTGATACTCTTTTCATCCATTAGACCCCAAATTCAGCCTCTTTAACAGCTTACATCAAGATATTTAAAAATATAGGATTTGATTAAAGTATTTTGAGTTTAAGTAACTTGCTTCATAATTTTTTATTAGAAGGCAAGGAGAGACTTCTATTAAAGGGAGTCGTATTTCTAATTTTATATTTTCCTTTCTCAAAGAGGAGCTTATACTATTCTCGTTCCATATTATATGAAACAAATTTTTTCTATTAAGATGAACCTAATGCTGTACATAGTGGAGCATGCCTGAAATCCCAGCACTCTGGAGGCTGAGGCAGGAGGATTGCTGTGAGTTTGAGGCTAGCCTGGGCTATGTAATGAGTTCAAGGCCAGCCTGAACTGCATGGTAAGACCCAGTCTCAAAAAAAAACCAAAAAAAAAAAAACCAAAGGAAAAAAAAAGGTGAATCTAAATGATCAGGAGTAAATGTGAGTGCCCTTCTTTCAGCCAATTGGACAGAATGACCTTAGTTTAAGTAAGATGCATTAGGCTGATTCTTATAAGGAAAAGATGTAGTGTTACAGTTTTGCCTGTGGAATTTAGAATTCTTTCAACCTTATAAGAAAAGGGACAATAATAGTACAGAACAATGAATAAATAACAGGTTATTCATCTAAATATAGTAATGCATAGTCAGGTCCAGAATGATCACAAAACTTTTGCTTTAACTGGAGAAACTACTCCTAGATGTTGGTATAAGATCCTTTGTGTGCATGCCACATGCTATAATTTTTTGAACAAAGTGACATTTTTCTGCTTCTATGACTAATAAACAATAAAACAAAGCAAAACAAAATCCTCACAACTAATGGATAATCACTATTTTCTGTAGGATTTTTTGAAATTAAGACTTCTGTATTTGAATGTTGCTTTTTAAGAGAAAGTATCTTGGTTTTAATATTTATAATGTAACCAGGAAGAGTCCTCTTGTGCACACTTATAAATTCATGTAAGTTAGGGTTGTAACTTTTAAAAATAATTTTTAAAAATTTTATTGGTACATGTTTGCAATTCATGCAGTTTACAATCATCTTGGAGAGTGGTTACATGTACATATTAAAGCTTGTTTATTTTTTCAAAATTCTCTTCCTTTTCCCTCCCCTTCCCTCTCCTCTGGTTCCCCATCCCCGCCTTTTTTTTTTTTAATTTATTTTTTAATTTATTTTTTGGTACCAGGGATTGAACTTGGGACCTTGCACTTGTGAGGCAGGTGGCGGAACCACTGAGCTAAATCCCCGGCCCTTCCATCCCCTTTTTAATACTTGTTGATATTATTTTTCTTAGCTTGTGTTGTGGCATATAGTATTTATGTTAATTGAGGTTATTAGGTTCCTGTACCTGGCACTTCTTTGTTCCTCTCATTTCCCCTTCCCCTCCTCCTCACCGTTAGCCATGGACCACTTCCCTATTGCAAGAGATCCATCCCCTTGACCCTTTGTATCCATCCTTTATAATTTTCTTTGTACTTTGCCTCACTCAAATGAGAGATACCATATGGTATTTAAGCTTGTGTGTCTGCTTTATTTCACCCAATATTATATTTTTCAGGTACATCCATTTTCCTACAAATATCTCAAGTATGCAATTCTTTCTTTTTTTTTTTTTTTGATACCAGGATTCGAACATGGCAGCCTGTGCTTGCAAGGCAGGTGGAACCACTGAGCTAAATCCCCAGCCCTGATGCTTCTAATTCTTCTGGGAAGATACTAAGAAGGGAATAGCTGGGTCAAATGGTGGCTCTAGTTTTAGTTTTTTGAGGAATCTCCACACTGATTTCCACAGTAGTTGCACCAGTTTACACTTCCATCAACAGTGGAAAAGGGTTCCTTTTCCCCCACAACCCCGCCAGCATTTGTTGTTGGTTGAGTTCTTAATAATAGCCATTTTTTCTGGGTGAGATGGAATCTCAGTGTTGTTTTAATTTGCATCTCTCAAATGACCAATGATGTTGAACATTTTTTCATATATTTATTTTCCATTCGTACGTCTTCATCTGAGAAATGTCTACTCATTTCAGATGCCCATTTTTAGATTGGGTCTTTAAATTTGGGGGGGGTGTCTGATTTTTTTAAGTCCTTTATGTATTCTAGATGTTAGTTCTTTATCTGAAGAACAGCTGGCAAAATTTTTTGCCACTGTATTGGTGGTTTCTTTTGCTGTGCAAAAGCTTTTTAATAAGATGAGATCCCAGTTATTGATTTTTTGTAATATTTCCTTGTGATCAGGGTTTTGTTCATAAGGTCTTGCCTGTACCTATGTCTGCAAGAGTTCTACCTATTATATTTTCCAGCAGATTCAGTATTTCTGTTTTAATAGTTAGATCTTTTATCCATTTTGATTTTAGTTTTATGCATGTTGATAGATATGGGTTTAGTTTACTCTTCAGCATGTGGAAAGCCAGTTTTTCCAGCACCATTTATTAAAGAGGCTGTCTTTCTTCCAGTGAGGGTGTTTGGCCCCTTTTTGGAAGATAAGGTGGCTGAATGTGTCAGGAGTTGTTTCTGCTTCTTCTAATCTGTTCCATTGATACTTGGGTCTTTTTTTTTTTTTTTTGGCCAGCACCATGCTGTTTTTACCATGGTAACTTTGTAGTATAATTTCAAGTCAGGAAGTGTGATGTTCCCTGCCTTGCCTTTGTTGCCCAGAGTTGTTTTTGCTATTCTAGGTCTCTTCTGGTTCCAAATGAATTTTAGGATTGTTTTCTCTAATTTTGTAAGGTATGTTATTGGTATTTTGATTAGGATTGCATTAAATCTGTGTAATAATTATGGAAGTATGGACATTTTCACTATATTGATTCTTCCTACTCAAGAACAAGGGATATTTTCCCATTTTTTGATATCCTATTCGATCTCCTTTTTCAGAGTACTGTAGTTTTCAAAGTAAAGGTCTTTTTTTTTGGTACCAGGGATTGAACTCGGGTCCTTGCACTTGCTAGGCAGGCGATGGAACCACTGAGCTAAATCCCCGGCCCTCAGAATTTTTTTGTTTGTTTGTTTGTTTTTTGGTATCAGGGATCGAACTCGGGACTTTGCACTTGTGAGGCAGGCAATGGAACCACTGAGCTAAATCCCCAGCTCAATGTAAAGGTCTTTTACTTCTTTCATTAGATTGATTTTTAAGTATTTCATATATTTTTGATGTTATTGTGAAAGGTGTGGTTTCGCTAATTTCTCTGTCAGTGAGTTTGTTATTTGTGTACAGGAATGCCTTTAAGTTTTGAGTGTTGACTTTGTATCCAGCTATGCTACTTAATTTGGTTATTAAATCTAGAAGTCTTTTGGTGTCTGCTATGTAGAGTATCATGTCAAATGCAAATAATGATAATTTAACTACTTCCTTTCCTATCCTTATGAATTTTATTTCTTTCTCTTATCTAATTTCTCTGGCTAATGTTTCCAGAACTATATTGAATAAAAGTCATGAGAGTGGACATCTTTATCTTGTTCCTGATTTCAGAGTGAAAGCTTTCAGTTTCTGACCATTTTTTGGGATGGTGGCTGTTGATTTGTGATAGATGGCTTTTATCAGGTTGAGATAAAGACCATCTATTTCAGTTTTCTGTAGGGTTTTTACCATGAATGGATGCTGGACTTTGTCCGTTGCTTTTTCTGCATCTATTGAGATGATCATGTGGTTTTTGTCCTTGGTTCTGTTAATGTGGTGTATTACATTTATTGATTTGTGTATGTTGAACCATCCTTGCATCCCTGGGATGAATTCTACTTGGGTGTGGTATATCACCTCCATGATTTGCTGTGTTCTGTTTGCCAGTATTTTATTGGGGATTTTTGCAGACATTTAATTAAGGAAATTGGCCTTTAGTTCTCTTTTTGGGTTGGATCCTTCTTTGGTTTTGGTATTAGGGTGATGGTTGCTTCCAGGAGAGTTGCTTCTCTTTCAGTTTCATTAAAGCATTTGAGGAATAGTGGCATTAGGTAATCTCTAAATTTCTTGTAGAATTTAACAGTGAATCTGTCAGGACCTGGGCTTTTCTTTGTTGGTAGATTTTTAATTATATCTTCAATTTCACTGACTGATATTGGGTTATTTAGAATCTTTATATCTTCTTGATTCAGCTTTGATAGTTTGTGTGTACCTAGGAATCTGTCCATTTCTTCTGTTTTCTGTCTTATGAGAATACAGATTCCAAACTGTGTATTTGGATAATATCAAGGGGCCATCACAGGTGATTGACATATACCTTCTCAGTTTGCACTTAGAAGTTGGCACTCTGTGTGGTACTTTGCGATACACACGGATGAAATTGCCTAATAACATATTTCTCAGATTATATTTCCATCACATGTCACATGACTGTATTGAAATTTAAATTAAAAATATTAGAAAAAAAATTTGGCCTGTGTGGAGTCTACTAGCTAATTAGAATCTGTTTTCCAGACCACTATTTGTTCAATATTAGTTTTGAAAATCTTTCTAAAACAAATCACATCCTTTGATGTCTTGTTAATGCTTGAGATTTTTAAAAAATTATATGGAAAACTGTTTAAGTACTTTTCAGTTTTGCTTTGGTTGAGTTCTATTATATTTTAATATTATTATAGTTTTTTTCCCTTGCATTGCTTTTCTTTGAACAATTTTAATTTTTGTATATGTGTGTGCTTAGTGAATGATAATAAAGTTATACATTAAAAAAAAAGAATACAGATTCCAGAAGTAGGTATTGATGATCTTGAGGTCCCTCTCTTCACACTCCTCATGGGCTCCAATTCTTGCTTCAGAGCCTTGCTGGGGCCTGGGGACCCACTTCTCTCCTTCTTCTCTTCCCCACATTGCTATATTCCAGCATCTGGACTCCAAATCACAGAGAGGCTGATTTGCTGCTGCTCACCACTCTGCCATCTTCCTGGTAAACATTTTTTCATGTATTTGATGAAAATTTGTATTTCTTCATCTGTGAAGTTTCTGTTCATTTCTCTTTCACAGTTCTTGGCTGGACCTTTAATTTTAGGTTGTTTGACTTTTTTGAGTTCTTTGTATATTCTAGATATTAGTCCTCTGTCTGAGACATAGTTGGCAACATTTTTTCCCATTCTATAAGTGTCTCTTCACTCTACTGCTTGATTCTTTTGCTGTACAGAAGCTTTTCGATCTGATATAATCCCATTTGTTGATTCTTGCTTCTATTTCTTGAGCGACTGAGATTCTGTTTAGAAAATCCTTTCCTACACCTATGTCATCAAGTGTTTTTTGTATTTATCTTCCAGAAGGCATAATGACAATTTTGTCATAAAGGTGCATTGTTGTGGGTATATAATACCCATGTTTATTCTTTAGAATATTTCTATTGATGAAGTATTAATTTTATGACTTTTATTATTAGCACTTAACAGGAAAAAAAAATCAAAAAATAAAGTATTGAATTTTTAATATTTATTGAGTTTTTATTAAAAAATCAAAGTTTTTAACATTGATTGTTTTTGATGTGCAAAGTCTAAAAAATAACAACAGAGGGCCGGAGATTTAGCTCAGTGGTTTCGCCGCCTGCTGCATAAGCTCAAGGACCCGAGTTGGATCCCTGGTACCAAAAAAAACCCAACAGAAATAAGTTCCTATATGAACTACAATGAAAATGAAAATACCAATAGAATCTACAACAAATATAATCTTTGCTTCAATTATCACTCTCAAGGCAGTCTTCATGCATGACAACTTCATGTTCCATGCACACATCTTGGTTACACTGAGCCCGTGTCCTTAGCTTTTCTTTCCTGTGTGGCAGGCCAATCTTGTTACCTCTCTTTTGTCTCCCTTTTTTGTCAATAGCTTCTTACTATGTTGTACAGTGTGAACTTAGCAGGAAAATATCAGTAAAGAAAAATATCAAATATGTAATGAGTGTTTAGAATAGTTATCAGCATTTTCACATCAGCTGTTTACTTGCTTGCAAAACCTAAAAGATAACATCAGAAATAAAAACCGATGTGAACTACAATTTAATATAAACAGAAATCTACCACAGTAATAATCTTTGATTCAATTGTCACACCTAAAGCAGTCATCACACATGACAACTGCATGTTTCATGCACAAGTATTGCTTACACTGATAGCATGTATGTTTTGTTTCCCTGTCCTTTTCTGTAGGGTATAGTTGATATCTTTTTTTGTTTTTCTGTTGTTGTAGTAGATCTTTGTGATGTTGCACCTGCCTGTTCACTTGCCAGCTCACTAGGGTACTCCACAATTTTTTTGAGTAGTACCCTGGGCAGAAACATTTTGTTTTTCCTCTGTTGTAAATGATCTCTTACGAGTTTCAGTCCCAATCCTCTAAGAAAATTTCTCTGTGATATTTTGCGTGTTATTTTCTGTGTAAACTATCAAACTATTTATATCTGACATGTTTAGAATTGAGTGAAATACAACCATTGGCCAAAGCCTTGTGTTTCAAGTGACATCATAGTTGATACATAATTCATCAACAACATCTACTGTGCCTTTGGTTTTGTTGTAAAAAGTTACCATCTCAGCCTTCAGTTTTGTCAAGGTTACAAAGGAGCTAAATCATGCCCTTCCCTTCTCTTCATTCAACTGTAAACACACCACCCTAAAATACTACCTAAAGCTACAGTGACCATGAAATGCTGCAATATGTTCATTAGTAGTTATATATTCAGATGGTACCATAAATTGCTTGACCTTTTGAAACAAAACTTAAACAATGAGTGGATAGCAGCCACATTATCAGTTCTTTTTCTTTCTTGGTGGGTGGTTTTATCAACAAACCTCAGGGAATTTTGAAGGAAACCAAAAGTCCTCAGTATCATTGGTATTCTACAAACCTCAGGCCCACATCCATAAGTCTTTTACATCCCTAAGTCTTTACATTCCTGCAATTACCACAAGAAAGCCCTGCTAAGTACAGTGGACCTATGAATGCTTTCAGATCAGCTAGTGAGTTGTCATAATAAACACATTTTTGAGTATGGCTCTTGGTGCAGACAGAATGTTTTACTTGTATTTCATCATTTTGTATTTTACATCTTGTGGCATTTCATCTATTACACACAATTTTCAACATTGAATGGTAGTGCTGGGAAGGTTTCACTATATTTTCAGATGCAGCTCTAATAGTGGATTTGTCCATTTGGTTGCATGACCATTTTGTACCATTTTGACTAGTCAAATATGTATATTTGACTAACATTGCTGTTTTCTTCATCATGTGAATCAGGGAGGTCTTCATCCCACGTGTCTATATTGGTCAGTTCTTGCTTTATTTCACTGTCACAGGAACTTTGGCTCACATGGCTAGTGTCATCATCTGTGCATGAGTCACCTGATGATTCGCTTTCAACCTCTTCTGAAACTTGCAAATCTGGCTTTTCATGTGCCATTGTCCTGAATTGGGCTACTTCTACCAGAAAAATCAAAAGAATACTTAGAAGAACCCCTAAATTCTAAATGCACACTTGTACCTGCTTTTGAGCTCCTATACACATCTTGCCATTCATCTGCCAGGTGGGTAAATGTACAGATAGGTTCCTTCAGTCCCCACACCCAGCTGCTGTGAGTCACAGTCATACTCCTTTATGCTAAAGTATATGTTTACTTAACAGAAGAATGATGTGGGTGTATTTTACCCCCCCCCCCCCCCGTAATGCTCAGGTAAACATACATAGAAACAGGGCTGGGGATTTAGCTCAGGGGTTCTGTCGCCTGCCTGGCAAGCGCAAGCGCAAGGACCCGAGTTTGATCCCTGGGTACCAAAAACAAAACAAAACAAAACAACAACAAAAAATACCTAAAAACTGTTAGCGCATTATGTGGATAAAAATTCCAGTTTGACACTTTGTACAGGTGCACACATCTTGCTGTTCATTATACCAAGTGGGTAAATACAAAGATTGCTTCCTGTATACCCCAGGCACAGCTACTGAGAGGCACAACTGACTACTATTATGCTAAAGTACAAATTTGCAGTAGAAAAGTCATGGGTTGTTATAACCCAATGTTATACCTTTTGGGTTTTAATATTTGTTTTAATATTTAGTTCTTTGATCTATTTTGAGTTTAATTTAGTAAACTAAATTAAATGAATGGTGAAATATAAGGGTTCAGTTTCATTCTTCCACAAACATAGCTAGTTTTCCTAACACCACTTGTTAATTTGCTATCATTCCTACAACATATACTTTTGGCCCTTTTGTCAAAAACCAAATAATTGAATATCTCTGTGAGGTTTCTGTATCTTCAGTTCTGCTCTATTGATCCAAGTGTCTATTTTCATTCCAGTACCATGCCATTTTTATCACTATTGCTTTGTACTATAGCTTGGAGTCAGGAATTGCTGTGCAGCTTGCTTTACTCTTATTCCCAAAATTACTTTTGGTATTCTGGGTCTCTTATGGTTCTATGTGAATTGTAGGATTGTTTCCTCTAGATCTGTAAAGTATGCTGTTGTTTTTTTGATTGGTATTGCATCGAATCTGTATAACAGTTTTAGAAGTATGACCATTTTGACAGTATTGATTCTGGCTATATCCAGGAGCAGGGAACATCTTTCCATTTTCTGATGTCCTCTTCAATCTTCTTCTTCAGAGTACTATAGTTTTCTCTGTAGAGATCTTTCACTTCCTTGGTTAGGTTTGTTCCTAGATATTTCATTTTTTTTGTGATAGGGAAAAGTTTTAGATAACTTAGTAGGTTGAATATTAAGAATATTTTGTAGAAGCAAAATAAGTAATGTGTTCCTTTAAGATTTGCTTTTCCTGTAACTCTCATTGTTTAAGGTGATGGTAATCTGACTCTTTAACCAGTAACTTCATTAACCTAACAAAGTTGCAATGCCAGGGTGAATTTACAATGTATATATGCCTATCTTGTGTCTGTGACTTGTAAATAGGAACTGAAATTGTATTTACACATCAAAGACAACTAGGGATGAGATAATGGCTAAAAAGGATATAAAAAGGAAAGCTGAACAAAGGGGCATGTGGATACTAACCAGACGGGTTTCTGGTGGTCCTGCCTGCTCGTGAGTAGAAATTTTATTATTTTACCTGAATTCTGTGTCTGTGTATTTCTTTCTGAGATTTCCAGAACACTTGGAGCTACTGTGAATATTATTTTTGTTTTTATAATTTTCTTCTCATCCTGTTCATTGTTGGTGTACACAAATACTAATGATTTTTACATGTTGATCTTCTATCTTGCTGCTTTGCTGAAGTTGATTATTAATTTGAAGTCTTTTTTGGTGGATTTCTTTGGGTCTTCTATATAGAGAATCATGTCATCCACAAGTAATGACAATTTGAGTTCTTACTTTCCTATATGTGTCCCTTTTATTTCTTTCTCTTGCCTAATTACTTTGGCTAGCATTTCAAGTACTATGTTGAATGGAAGTGGTGATTGTGGACATCCTTGTCTTGGTCCTGATTTTAGGGGGGGGGGATGCTTTTAGTTTTTCCCAATTTATATGATGCTGTCTATTGATTTGTCATAAATAGCCTTTATCATATTCAGGTATGGTCCTTCTATACCTATTTTCTTCAAGGTTTTTTTTAACATGACAGGGTGTTGGATTTTGTCAAACACTTTTTCTACATCTATTGATATGATCATGTGGTTTTTGACCTTGCTCCTATTTAAGAGATGTATTACAATTATTGACTTAACATATGTCAAACCATCCTTGCATCTCTGGGATGAAACTTACTTTTCATGGTGTATCATCTTTTTGATAATGTGCTGCATTCTATTTGGTAATATCTTGCTTAGGATTTTTGCATGTATGTTCATTAAAAAAATTGGCTTATAGTTCTGTTTTTTAGTTGAGTCTTTATCTGGTTTGGGGTTAGGGTAATACTGGCTTTCATAAATGAAATTGGGAGCATACCATCCCTTTCAATTTCTTTGAAGAGCCTGAGGAGTATTGGTGATATAACATCCTTAATGATTTTGTAGAATTCAGCATTGAATCCATCAGGTCCTGGGCTTTTTTTAGTTGGTAGATTTTTTATTACTGAGTCAATTTCATTGTTTGTTATTGGGTTGTTAAGTATATTTATGTCTTCTTGGGTTAATTTTGGTAGCTTGTATGTGTCTAGGAATCTGTCTATTTCTTCAAAATTTGCTAGTTTTTTGGAATATAATTTTTTTTTTTTTTTTGGTACCAGGGATCAAACTCAGGTCCTTGTGCTTGCAAGGCAAGTGACGGAACCACTGAGCTAAATCCCAGGCCCAGGAATATAATTTTTTGAAGTAGCTACTATCATCTAGATTTCGACAGTGTCTGTTGTGATTTCACCTTTTTCATTTCTAATTGCACTGATGTGAGTCTTTTTTCTCTCTTGGTGCTTCTGGCTAAGGGCTTATCTATTTTATTTATTCTTTTGAAGAACCAGCTCTTCAATTCATTGATTTATTTTTTACAGTTTTCAAAGTCTCAATTTCATTGACTTCTGCACTCATCTTTATAATTTCCCTCCTTAATTTCAGTTTGGGGCTGGTATGTTGTTGTTTCTCAAGTATTTTAAGATTTCTCATAAGGTTATTTATTTGGGCTTGCACTGTTTCTCTAATGTGAGCATTGATTGCAATGAATTTTCCTCTTAGGACTGCTTTCATAGTGGCCCAGAGATTTTGTTGAGTTCTACAGTCATTATTGTTAACTTTCAGAAAATTTTAAATTTCTTCTTTGATTTCTTCTGTGACCCATTTGTTGTTTAGGAGTATTTTGTTAATTTTCCAGGAGCTTTTGCCTTTTCCAAAGTTTCTTCTATCATTGTTTTCTCAGTGGTCTGAGAGTATAGAGTGATTTCAATTCTTGTATATTTACTTAAGCAGGCTTTATGGACTAGTATGTGATCTATTTTGGAAGAGGTACCATGTGCTGCTTAAAAGAATGTATACCCTGTTGTACAGGGGTGTAATACTCTGTATACATTCATTAAGTCCATATGTTCAAGGGTTTGGTTCAGCTCTGAAATTTCTTTGTTTAGTTGATCCATCTCTTTGCAAAAGTGGGGTGTTAAAATCCCCTGCTATGATTGTATTAATGTTTATTTGATCTTTTAATTTCAGCAGATTTTGTTTTATGAAAATAGGTGCTCAAGTATTTGGTGCACATATATTTATCAGTGATTTAGCTCAGTGGCACTGTGCCCGACTCCGAAGCACAAGGTCCTGAGTTTGATCTCCAGTACCAAAAAAAAAATTATCAGTGTTTTCTCTTCTTGTTAGATTGTTCCTTTAACTAGTATATAGTGACTGTCTTTGTCTCTTCTAATCGGTTTTAACTTGTGTTTATCTGGTATGAGAATTGCTTCCACTGCTTATTTTTGGGGTTCTGGTGCATGAAATGTTGTTTTCCCATCCTTTAATTTTTAGTCTATGAATATCATTTTGGATTAGATGAGTTGCTTGAATGCAATAGATTGTTGGATTCTGTTTTTTGATCTAGTCTGCCAGTCTGTGTCTTTTAATTGGAGAGTTGAGGCTGTTAACATTGTGAGATATTTCTGAGATGCGTTGGTTATTTACTCTCATTGCCTTCTTTATCTGTTGGTGTATCATTTGTTTTTCTTTTCTTGATGTTCTTGTTGCTGATTATCTGTTGATCTTACTAGTTTCCTCTGTGTTTTTAGCTGTGTCCAATTTGTTGTTTCTGTCAAGCATATTCTTGAGTATTTTCTCTAGAGCTTGTTTAGCACTCATATATCTTCTGAGGTGGTCTTCTTTCATGGAAATACCTTATTTCTCCATCTATTTTGAAGGATAGCTTTGCCAAATAAGTTAATCTGGGTTGGAAGTTATTTGCTCTTAGGGCTTGAAATGTTCTTCTGGCCTTCAGGGTTTGTGCTGAGAAGTCTGTTGTGATTCTAATTGGTTTACCTTTATATGTGATTTTTTTTGTTTTTCTCTGTCTGCCTTTAAAATTCTATTTTTTTTCCTGGATATCTGTGAATTTAATGAGGATATGCCTTGGTGAACTTTTCATCATAACTGTTTGGTGTTCTATAAGCATCACTTACTTGTATTTTAAACTTTTTTCTTATATTTGGGATATTTTCTTCTATAATATCTGAAAGCAAGTTAGTGAATCCATTTGTACTATCCTCTAAGTTTTTCTCTAACTCTGATTAGCCTTACATTGCCCTTCTTGTTGTCACCTAGTAGCTGCTGAATAGTTTTCCCTTGTTCTCTTATTTTCCTTTTTTTTTCTTTGAGCTCTTTATCATAATTCACTATTTTGTCCTCAATATCAGACACTCTGTCTTCACATTGGTCATTTCTGCCCTGTATGAATTCTATACTGTTTTTTATTGCAGGTATCTCTCTTTTTTTTTTTTAAGATTCCATATCCTTATTGAATCTATCATTCAAATTTTGAAGTGTTTTGCTTAGCTCATCCAGTTTTTTTTAACCTATTTCCCTGAAATTCTCCATGGACATAGTGAGTGTAATTGCTATAAACTTTTGGTTCACCCCCCCCCCCTTTTAAGAATAGGAAAGATTTATTGAGAGAGGCATGGGACACACCCAAGAGGGAAGCATGTGTGCTCAAAGGAGTGAGGCACACACAGTTGGGAACTGGAAATCGCTTATGTCTTTTGGGAGGCAGAAATCTGTGGAATTCAATAATCTATAGTCTTAATCTTGTCTTTAGTCTTGGTTTTAGTCATCTTAGTTGTATCTTAGTGGGTGAGAGAGGATGGTCCACCCCTAATGAGATAGTGGTCTCTTTCTGCAGGAAATCCCCGAAGGGCGGCACCAACCATACCACAATGTCAAATTTCTATTCATCTCTGGGGGAAGTATGTAAATCTGGCCAGTGAGCTTCTAATCCTGTGTAACTCAGGCTGAAACTGGCACCTGACCGCAGGAACTGAGTCTGTGATCCCCAGCCCCTGCCTCTCAGAGGGACTCTCCCTAGTCTGCTCTCCAACTGCGGCGGTCTCCCTTGACTACCTTTCTTTCCCTCATCCACTCTGGGAACTTGGCAGTGTGAAGCAACCACGGGGCTGCTTACAGGCCCAGGTTCAAACACTCAGCCCTTCCCTCCAGCAGTGGCCCTGCCAGCTCCCGCTCTTTCTAACATGTCCTCAGGCACTTGTGCCACAGTCACTCACCAGCTCTTGACTCTGGAGGGCTGCTCGGGAGGCAGTGTCTTTCCTTCTTCCTGCTGCTTCCAACTGCATAAAATTCTCCTTGTCCCAAGGCAGTTCTCTGTGAGCAGAAAAGTTGTTAGTTTACTTTGCAGCTGTTGGCAGTGCCTCAGTGTCTCCTCTGCGTCATGGTCCACCTCTTCTGTATCACCTAATCCTATTTTCTTCTCTTTTGTCAGTTCCCGTGTAGGTCCCATGTACTCTCCTCTCACTTTGGTTCCTCTCTAAGCTACCATGTTCCAGACTCTAGATACTTTGTCCTGGAGAAGCTGAGTTGCTGGCACTCACTGCTCCATCATCTTGTCTCCCCCCAGGTTGTAACTCTTACAAGGCTGGAAGGGACCTCAAAAGTCATCTAGTCTGTTATTTTACAAATGAGGAAACAATGGATTTGATTATAAGATTTTGTTTTATTTTTTCATAAAATGAGACTTGCTGGGATCGTCAGTTAGCTGGTGGTTGGGTTGAACAAAAGCTCTTGATTTCTTTCTTTTTTTAGACAGTCTTGCTATGTAGTTCAGGCTGGCTTTGAACTCACTATGTAGCCTAACCTGGCCTTAAACTTCTGGTGATCCTCCTGCTTTAGCCTCTCCAGTACTGGGGTCAGAGGTGTGAGCCACCACTCCCGATTTACAGGCTCTTGATTTTTCTGCCAGTTTCTTCTAGTTCTTTTGCTTTAAAATTAGAAATTTAGGTACTTAATTAAGTGACATATATTTAATGAGAGGTCACTGTCTGATTTTTCATGTTTCATAAATATAAAGTGTGGTAGTTATTTGTGCTGTTCTCCAAATACTTCTGGCATTCTGCCTTTTTTTTTTTTGGTACCGGGGATTGAACTCGGCTCCTTGCGCAGCAGGCAGTGAAACCACTGAGCTAAATCCCCCGGCCCTTTTGTTTTCTTTTGGTACTAGTAATTGAACTCAGGACCTTGCGCTTGCCAGGCAGGCATGGCCCCACTGAGCTAAATCCCCGGCCCGTGGCAATTTGCCTTCTGAGACTGCATTTCCTGACCCCCATGTGATTGAGTGCGTTCTTTTGGCCAATGTGTCCAAGGATTTGAAAGTAGAGTTGTGTGTCATTTCAAAATGAGTGTTTTATTAATTTTTAAATCGACAAAAATTATATATACTTACAGTGTACAATAGGTTTTTTTTTTTTTCCTATGAGGCAGGGTCTCATTATGTTACCCCAGCTGGCCCCTAAGTCCTGTGTGGGTGCTCCTCCTGCCCCAGACTTCTGAGACTACTGGCATGTGCCATTGTGCCCCACTGCTGATCTTATAAATGTGTCCATTGTGGAAAGGCTGAATTGGGCTAATAACATGGTCTGCGTAGGAGTTTTAATCCATGGAATGATACTGTCTGGGAGTCTATCTCTGGGGTTTTTGTAACCCCTGGTTAAAACCTGCCAAAATAGTGTTTTCTTGAAAGGAAGAAAATGATTCTAATTTAGAAATGAAGAATGTAGGCAATACATTCGACATTTAAGGACAAAAGAGTGATTTTTTTTTCTTTTTGCTTGTTGTGGTTATATTTTTTGAAGGGTTAATATGTTTTTGTATCACTATCTTGATTTTTCACCTTAAAAGATAACTTCTATAATAGTAAACTATGCAGGGAATGATTTTTTTCCAGTCAATCTCAAAATCTTTTGAACTTTTATCATTTGAAATAACAACCAGGATTCTGTAAATAAAATTAAGACTCAGAGAATCTGGGTTGTAGTTTTCATTTTGCCTGTGCGTGACCATCAACCTGTCTGGGTCTCAGAACATTCACTCATCTATAAATAGATGTTGAAACAAATCATCCTGAATACCTTTCTAGCTCTGTTAATCTGTAATTCCAGGAAATCAGGGTAACATGCTGCTAGCTATTTTGAGTTAGGGATTTTTTTTTAAGCAGTGCTGGGGATTGAAACCAGGGACTTGGGCATTCTAAGCACCCACTCTACCACGAGCTACACCCTGAGTCCCTGAGTTAGCGATCTTAAACACAATTTAAAGATGTAAGAACCTGAGTTAGCAATCTTAAACACAATTTAAAGATGTAAGGTCTAAGTATACACATTCAAGAAATTGTTGATGCTTTAGTCATCCAAAACTTGAATTTACCCACAACAGGATACATTTTACTGCAAGAGTCCTTTTTGTGTGTGTGTGATTGTTAAAGTATATTTTCCAGGATTTTCTGGAATTTGAATGTATTTATTTTATACTTAAGAACTCTTTTCTTCTCTGACCTTAAGAGAAAGTTTCTCAAGGATGTAGTGGAACTGGGCTTCTGTTGTGTTTAACTTGTTTTTAAATCTCTCCCTCATTTCTTATAGAAATGTGAATTTGAACACCTTACCAGTTTTTCATGACATTTGTCAACTTTATCACTTCCTGGGTTCTAAGACTTTGGAAAAATATTGACAGGTTCAGGATTAGTCTCTTTTTTTTTTGGTACCGGGGATTGAACTCAGGTCCTTTCGCTTGCAGGGCAGGCGGCAGAACCACTGAGCTAAATCCCGGGCCCTAGGGTTAGTCTCTTTTTGATGGAAGTGAAATGAAGGTTATATTTATGGTTTAGCTATCAAATCTTTTAGGTCTTTTTTCAGTCAACTTTGAAAGGAAGGCTCAAGGGACAAACCTACTTAGAATTAAATGTACCCTAATGGTGAAAGTGATGTCACTAGTTTCATGCTTGGCCTTTTAAATTATGCTTTCTCAGAGCCAAATGTAAACCACTACAGAGCCTCAAAGCCATTGCCTCTGCTGGGAGGTGCCCATCTAATTATATTAATTTCACTACAATCATAATGTAAGGGTGAAGAGACTGACTGATTTGTAAAAGTCAAACCAGTTCTTTGCTGGACTCTTCAATTTTTTGCTATTAATTTTTTATATACTATAGTTCATGAACACAGAGAGCATAGTACTTTTTATCTTAAATATTAGATGATGGAGAAAGTTACCCACAATGATTACCATTCTCCTTGGTTGTAAAACATACTTTTATAGAATCAGAAACTGACTGAAAATACAACTGTACTCAACTATACTGAGCTCTTGCATCTTGTTTTAATTCCATGTCAAATAAAATGCTCTTTATATAATAAAACTAATTTTTAAAAAAGCAGAAGTAATGACATTTTGACTGGTATTACTTATTTTGCATTCCTAAAAAAATTATTTTTGTTTTTTTTTGCCTTCAACTGAATCTTAAATATAGACAGTTTCAGTGTACTTACCTCAAGAAGCAAAAATAACCTAACATGAATACAAACATTACTTAGTTATAAGAATTTTCACTGAGCTTAAAGTCCCATGTACAAAAGCACCTTTCAGTGCCTTAAAAAGCTGGAAATGGTAATCATAGAGCTAACAACCATATCATTTTTGACTACTTGTCCTACTTGACCTCAAATATTGACCTAGTATAATGTCATCCAGTGTTGGAAAAGGAGATTCAATGTCTCCAGATTTCAGTTGACTCTGAGGAATGCAGTAAGCCTCAAGCCCAAGGTGATGTACAGTAAGCCTTGTGTCTACTTCTGATCCACAATCTTGGGGTCTCTGGATAGGCATGGGAAGTATGTGGGGTGAGGTATTTTACTGACTCCTCTATGCCACCAGACTTACAGCACTCAACTGAGCTAAGCCAGAATCTAAAAGTCGTGACTTGGGTGGCTTAATTGCCAAGGAGTGTGAATGGGGTGGAATGCAGTAATAGAAATGTTCAGATTTGATGGTATGAGAGAAATGTGCATTTTGTGTGACTATTTTTAGTAGAACAATTGCTATTCTAGAGATTCGCAGCCTTCTAAAAACAAGTAGTGTTTTGATCCTTATTTATACTTTCAGTTTCTCACACTAGAGAAACAATTCAGTATTTACACATAATGTGAAATAGGAAGTAAAGGTCCAAAGGGGAAGTGGGAGTCCTATGGGAGAGGAATAAATATGAAAAAAGGAAAAAAACAGAAACAAAGTCTTTGTAAATAGGGAGGGGTGGAGGGGTTGAAGGGAGGGCAGGAGAATGGGGAAAACAATAAGAACCAAGATGTATCATGCAAAGGTACAAATTCCCGATGATAAATGTCATCATATTGTATACCTAAAATGTACCAATAAATTTAATGAATTAAAAATAAATAGGGCCGGGGATTTAGCTCAGTGGTGCCGCCGCCTGCCTCGCAAGCACAAGGTCCCGAGTTGGATCCCCAGTACCAAAAAAAAAAAAAAAGCAAATAAATAAATAAATAAATAAAAAACATGTAGTGTTGTTGGCTTGATGGTTTTTTTTTGGTACCAGGAATCAAACTTACGACCTTGGGCTTGCCAGGCAGGCGCGGTGCCAGTGAGCTAAATCCCCCAGCTGGTTTGATTTGTTATCATAGCCATTTCTCCAAGTCCAGTGCATAATAATATTAAGAAAATCCTAATAATTACTTTAGCCTTCCAGTTAATATACCTATAAGATTTCTCTTAGCTCAGCAGTTATTCACAGAGAGAATGAGTTCCGTTCTTACAGTACTTAGCATTTGAGTTAAGTGAAGACTTTTTTTCATTCACACTTGGGAAGTTTTATAACATAGTTAAGTAATCATACCTAACATGCCCTAAGGGAATGTTGACAATAGTAGGTCTGATGTTTGAGGGGAAAATTGTTTGAACTGGTCAAAATAAAAGCAAATTAAAAAGTAAGGAAACGATTATTCTTGTGCAAGTGTTCTGTTCTGTTAATTTCTCTATGCTGGGCTCCAAGGCAAGAGTGAGCCACTTCTTCTGATGGAGTGTTGGATGCCAACTTGCACCAGCTGCTGCTGCTAAGTGTCAGTTTTGTGGGGCCCATGACTCCTCTCCATTTTCAGAACAAGAATAGAACTAACGGTAGCATCAGGGTGCAATGCATTCCAAAATATATTTACTCTGAAGCAGTAATCTCTTCCACATCCTGCAAAGCAACCAAGGACATGATTTTTGTTGCTTAGAATATTTTTGATGTTGGATTTGAAACTCTGAACCTCAAATGTGCTAAAAAATAGAATTCAAATAACTCAATTTGTATATGATTCAACTATTTCAATAATGAACTCCAAGAGACCATTCACATTCTTTTTTTTATTAGAGTGCAATTGAGGTGCATTAACTTATACTTAAAATAAGAAAACTAGTTTTAGAAAGCATCATCCAACAATGGTATTTGTCATAATGTCATCTTGTCTGCATCCACATCTGACCCTTGGCAAAATTGTAAGCTCAGTAAAATTTGTATCTCTTTCCTTCATCATTTTCTTTGTTCTTTAAAGTTTTCTCTCCTGCTCAGAGCCATCACGCCAATAAACTCCCAGTATTGGACAAAGCCCCTCCTTAACCACCTAAAAAAAAAAATCCAATCTTTAGAAGGAATGAAAACTAACACACAGAAAAGTCTAATTATCCAATATCTAGTAATGAGCAGAAATAGGGACCTTTAACTTCGATAGTGCTGGCCTAACTTCAGCTGACAATAGGGAAGTTTCTGTAATTTCTGCAGGATGTAGAGCCATGAAACTTGAGTCTAAGTCCTGGCTCAGTCACTCTCTTAGCTTTCCGTCTTTCTCAGCTTTAATTTGTATCTAATAGTTGGGGCCTGTCATTGTTCTGTGAGAAAACATGCATCGAAGTGTTTTGTAAAACACGGAGTCCTCTAACTCTGCAAGTGTTTTTAAAAATTGCTTTAGTCAGGTAAAGAACTCTAAATAGGAAGTGTGATGTCCTGCTTGACTTCAGAAAAGTCATCTAACCTTGCCAGATCAGTGTCTACATCATAAAAACCGACAAGTTAACCAGAATATCTCTAAAAGCGCTTTAATGTGAAGCATTTCACCAGTCCATGAATTAAAAGCATTTGCAAAGAAAGCATGAGATCCGGTGTATGAACACAAAAGGTGTATGCGTTTGAACTAAAAGTGGAGGAAGGAAGGAGATGGTGGTTAATCTTCCAGAGGGGTGATGACAGACGCTATAGGACATGAGGGAAGCGGCGGCTGTCAGCAGTTCCCTAGAAAGTGGAGACTTGAGTTTGGATGCGGTCACAGCTTTGGAGTGAAGGTTGCAGGGATATTTGGAGTTGAGTGAACAGGGATCATTAGGCTGTGGAGGTTGTCAGGTGGGTGGGATCCGCAGCTGCAGGGATTTTAGTGGTCAGTAATTTCAGTTGTGAAAGTGGGAGGAGGAGAATTAGACAAGGACAACGAAAACAAAGACAACCTCCTTACTTTTCTTTCCCTTGAATCCCTTGGGTTGTGAGAGTGGCCACTTTAAAGTGTAAATCAGATTCTTCTGTCTTCTAGTCTTCCCATTCAATTCTTTTTTTTTTTTTTGGTACCAGGGATCGAACTTGGGACCTTGCGCTTGCCAGGCAGGCGGCAGAACCACTGAGCTAAATCCCCAGCCCCTGCATTACATTCTTTAATGGCTTTCTTTGCATTGAGATTAAACTACAAATTCCTTATCACTGGCTTTCAGATCCGAGAAGGAATTGGCACTTGCTTATCTTTCTAATTCCGCTGCCCTTCTCTTCCATTCTGCTTCTTTCCAAATTCCAGCCACAATGGGCAGCTTGAAGTGACTAAGGTATATGTGCTAATGGTGCCCATGCATTCTCTCTCCACCATCCTTCATAGAGTTAGTTTTGATTCTTCAGGAATTTAGCTTAATATTTCTTCAATTAGGCTTTCTCTGACCATACTACTTATGATTGTTTCTTTTTTTCTTTTTTGGTACTGGGGATCGAACTCAGGACCTTGCGCTTTCAAGGCAGGTGGTGCCACTGAGCTACATCCCCGGCCCTGACCATGCTTATAGTGCATCTTACTTTGTTTCTTTAAGAACCAGCATAGTTAATAATAATTATTACACTCGCACACAATATCTGATCAAAGAATCCTTTGTCATTGATTGAAGAGTTGATATTCTTCTTGCCCTTCTCTCTTCTCTTCCTATATCTTTTCTCTACTTCTTATTCTGTCTTTCCTTCATCTTTCCAAAGTCGATATAACTTACATAACTTTTCTAACTATAAAATTCATACATATCTATGTCAAAGATTAAGCAATACTGAAGTGTGTAAGGATAAAAATGAAAATCACCAAAATTCCATCACCCAGAAAAAATCAGAACTGACATTAAAAAAATTTAACTGATACCTAAAAGCATAAAAATTGTTTCTAGCAATAGGGATCCCATGGGAAGTTTCAAAATATGTACGTGATGTTTAGAGCATATCTATCTCCTCAATCATTTATGATTTGTTGATGGTGAAAACATTCAATATATCCTTTATCTAGCTTTTTGGTATGTATAGAGCATAGTCACACTACTGTGATTCAGCACACCAGAACTTCTTACTCCTATCTGTGACTTTGGACCCATTAACACCGTATATGTTTCTTGTTACACCCAGCAAGAAAGAACCAACCAGAGACCGATATTAAATCCACACAGGAGTTTATTACTGGCTGTGACCCGAGCATCGGACTTGAGCCCCGACTGGGGGTTGACAAACATGCTTTATACACCTTTGGGGCCAACGGTTTCCAGGCCCCCCTATGGGATAGAACTAGCAAAGCAAGCAAAAGGTACAGAAGCGGAACGTCCTGCCGTTAGAACATTTGTAAAACAATAGTTGATTAATTGTTGTTTCTAAGAGAACTTCTAAAGGGAGGAGGTTCCTAAACTTCCTCCTTCTAAGTTCATCTAAAGGGCAGGCAGGTGGGTCTTCCAGCAGCAATATGGAGTCTGTTTTGCTAACTAGGGTCCTTCATCTCTAAAGTTTTTCAGTGCAGATGAAAAGTGTATAGACACACATACATACACACACACACAAGATGTGCTCATGATATGCATGCTTCTTTGGAGTTTCTTTTTTCCATTTATAATATATATGTATCTTGATTTTTTCCTTTATCACCCACATTTCCTTTCCATAGCAGCTCATAACATGAAACTAAATTGCTTTATTAATCATTGCATTCGCTGAAGAGTTTTAAAATCTGGTTCTTAATTTTAAGAAGCATTGAGAGCAATATTTTTCTTTCCAAAATTTAACAAAACCAAGTTGTGTTTCCCTTAAAAGACCTTCAAATACATAGGGTCTGTGCATCCTTCCCAGAAAGATTTGTCTCCCATTGACATCAGTACTTTTCTCCTCTGCCTATGAGTGAGACCCACCATGGCTTTTTCAGATATGATCCAACATTTATCTTTGGTATAAAAAGTAACTGTTATTCTTGTCTTTCACTGGTAGGGTTGCAGACTGGGCATTTAAATGCCTCAGATTGTGTTTGGAGAGGCTAACAGCTGCTTGTGCTATTTCCAATACTCTCAAATCCATGCAGGACGTGACCATGGGAATGCTTGTCATTTTTTCTTGGGGAGAGGGGGAGATAGCTGTAACATTAGTGAGTGATGTACAGAGGTGAAAACTAGGTGAGAAATTCTTAAAACAGATTGTAGGCTTGTGTCTGATGTGTAGAGAATGCTGAATTCCTTTGAGTAGCTCTCAGAATATTCATTTTCCTGAACTTGGGGGTAGCCACAGATGGAAGGCGCTTTGGATGTTCAAGTAGGATCAGTATGTTTCCTGTTTTAAAAAGGCCAATCTCATGGATTTTTTTCAAAATCCCAAAGCTTAATTGAAATTGAAACCTTCATTTCTGTTATTTTCATATAATAGTATTAAATTATTTTATGTTCTAGGAATTTTTTGGGAAAGGATGTTTAAAATTAGAAATATTGTCTTTAGTTGTAATTACTTAAATCACCATCACTTGTAGACTTGAGACATTGTTTACTCTGGTGTATGGTAGAGGCCATGCAGTTAGCATTTGCATAATTACTCGATATAAGAGTATATTTTAGGCTTGGAAGAATGTAACAAATCCTATCATTGCTCTATCCACTTCCTTCAAGACCTCATCATTTTGTCCTCCTTCACACTTCCAACTGCAAGCATCTGGAAACACTGGGGAATTAACACCAACTTCTGTAAGTCCTTAATCAGTGGCCAATGGGAGTTGGGGTATGATTACCCAGGATCCTTCTCCTTGGATGGGATGAGGGTAAGGCCTTTGTTTGTCTTCAGATTCCGGATGGATGTAAGTTCTAGTTATTGGCCCAATAACACACAATCTTAACTAGCAATTTTTGCTATCTTGCTCCTTTACTAATAATCCTTGGACTCCCTAATAAATTATTTGCAATCAAACTTGGTCTCAGATCAAACCAAATCCCTGCATTGGGGGTATTTCTGAATTTCAGGCAATATTTTGATTGGTTATAGTAGGTGGATAAATTTTTTGGGCTTAATCTACTGCTCAACAGTTACTTTATATATTTTTGCTATCTAGTAGCACAAATTGCTGATTGTCTATTAAATATCTTCATTGTTACTTTTCTTTTTAAAGGCAAATCCTTTGTACATCTAAAACATACCTGAAACAAATAAAATACAATGAGTCAGAAAAATAAATACATAGATTAAGCATAATCATATTTTAAGAGCTGCCAGTCTGAATAGCGATATTTAAAGACAGAGCAAAATATATATGTGCCCAATGTTAAATTTAATGATTGAACTAAAAATTACACTTTTATTGTTGCTTTTTTCATAGCATCTTCTATATTATAGGACACTAAAGTTTATAAAGAATTTATTTATTTATTTATTTTGCGGTACTGGGAATTGAACTCAGGACCTTGTGCTTGCGCGGCAGGCGCAATGCCACTGTGCTAAATCCCCAGCCCTAGAATTTATAATTTTAGTGATGCTTGGGTCATGGTTAAATGCCATTTAATTTACATTAAGAGCTATATGTTAGTTACAGTTTGCTCATTAAGTGTCTAGGCTCCCATTTAATGCGAAATAAGATTTTGCAGGACTGAAGATTACTCACGTGGAAGTCATATACATTTTGAAAACTGTGGAGGTTAAGTGCGATTCTTGTAGGTTCTGTGGAGGCAATTAATTACATGGGTTTTTAGCTTCAGTCTAGCATCTAAAATGTGCAAGTTCTCCTGAAAATGCACAGCTTGGCCACCTGGGTGATGGGTCAGAGATCATGATGAACCTAATTCATGATCATGAATCAGAGGCACATTCCATCTGTGGTGGGCTGGTAGTGTGTTAATGTAGGAGAGAGGTAGCAGAATGTGGTGGCTGGGGAGTATTGGCTAAGACTAGAGCCTGGGAGCAAAGCCTTGTTCTGTGCTTGCTATTGCCAGCTGGAGTCCTCTGAAAAGTAAAGATAGCACCTACCCTTTAGGAAGCTGTAAAAAGCAAATTGATAACGCAATTTGAGCACAGTGACTGATAAATAGTGAGCTCTTGCTGTATCAGTCACTTACTAGAGAAACAGATTTAATGCAAAATATACAAAGATATAAGAATTTACAAGATTGGTTTACAACGGCTGCCACCGAGTCAGATGTGGAAGAGTGCAAAAGATCTGTCTGTGCTGGAGATCCAAAGGATCCAGTGGAAGGCTTGGAGCCCACTGTAGCGTCCTGTGTGAGTTCATATCAGGAGCCTGAAGAGTCCCTGCTGGAAGCCAGGAGACCGCGTCCTTCCTTCCAGGAGAAAAGATCCTTTCTTCTTCGTTTCCCCTTCATACCAGTCAGGTGACGAGCTGCCCTAGGGTGGGTCTTCTGTCTTCAGTTAATCCCCTCTGCCACACTCAGAACTATGCTGATCCAATTGAGTTGGGTGTTTCGTACTCAAGTCCACAGTTAACTATCACACTATCACACTTGGTAAATGGTAACTGTTATTAGAGTAATTTATTGCCCAAACAAGTACACTTTGAGAAATGAAAGAGGGTGTTATAATAATATATATAGGGTCTCGGAGAGTAATTTAATGCTTAGCAGTGCTACAAAAACACACATGCAAAAAACCCATATAATTTATATGATTTCTAAATTATACTTTGATGCATAAATTGGTTTTATTATATAGCTAGGCCTAAAAATAGTTCTATTTAAAGACTTTTGAAAATGAAATTCTTCGTTCAAAATAGAAAATATTGACATATTAAAGTAAAATAAAAAATTAAACCCTTTACATTGTCTTATTTGAACAATAAAAATCACATAAAGTAGAATGATTTTTTTTTTTTTTTTTGGTACCGGGGATTGAACTCGGGACCTTGCGCTTGCAAGGCAGGCACCAGAACCACTGAGCTAAATCCCCAGCCCTAGAATGATTATTTTTGTTACGTAATCACAGGCTTAATCCAATTTTTATTTTTAAATTTTTATTTTTTTTTTTAGTTTTTTGAGACAAGATCTTGCTACATAATTTGGATTGGCCTTGAACTCACTGTGCAGCCCAGGCTGGCCTTGAGCTTGCAGTGACCCCCCCCCCCCCCCCCCCCGCCTTATCCTCCCAAGTGCTGGGATTCCAGGCATGCGCCACCACACCTGGACTAATCCAATTTTTAGCCGTATCTTTCTCTAATATGTCATTTTGCTGAAGGATGCTTTCTTTCTAATATTGATTTATTTTTAATTTTTCATAATGCTTGGAATCTTTTTTGAAGTTATATTTTATGTGAATAAAATTGAAATTGATTCTTTTCTTCTTTTTGGTACCAGAGATCGAACTCAGGCTGTTACACTTGCCAGGCAGGCTGAGCTAAATCCTTGACCCTGAAATTGATCCTTTTCTGTAAACCTTAGTATTTTCACTTGGGAGTGATCTCTCTATAAGAACTGAGTAATCTGGAAAAAACAAAGTGAATTCTAATAATGTAGAGATTTTAAACTCTAATTTTGTTTATATTAAAATATAAATGCTTGGGGCCGGGGATTTAGCTCAGTGGTTCCGCCACCTGCTTCGGAAGCTCAAGGACCCGAGTTTGATCCCCGGTACCAAAAAAAAAGAAGACAAACTATAAATGCTTGACTGAAATATGATCCTTGATTAATGGTAGGTTTTTCTTCCATTCAGAATAACTTCCTTTGACAACTATTTGTAGATGACAAAGGGTTATCATTAAATAAATTATCTCTATTTATGATTTTTTTCTCCAAACTGAGATGCTAAAAAAAATCATAGATTTAATTTTGTTCCAAGCCAGTAAACAATATAAAAATTTCTCCCTACAAGTGGATATATTCCAGACAGATCAATTATGGAATTTCACAATTGAATTGTGGAAGCCAGGTGTGGTGGCACTTACCTGTAATCCAGCACTGGGGAGGAGGGTGTGACAAGAGGGATTGCTGTGAGTTCGAGGCCAGCCTGGACCACATAGTGAGGTCAAGGGCAGTCTGAACTACGTAGCGAGACCCTGTCTCAAAAAACAAAGCAAAACAAATTAAATCTTGGACAGATGAGTGCTCATTATTCTACTTATTCACTTCTTCCTTTGCTGTAGTTGGCATGGTTCAGTATCTTGGCAAGTTTGCTTTCCAAAAATTATAATTCTCTAAAAGCATCAAAAAGTAGCTTTACATGCTCCTTGAATTCTTTGATTAAAATTTCTAATTGATACTGAACACAACACACTTCAAAACTAGGGACTCATTGAGAAAAATGTTCAGTATCATTGGTAGGACACAGGTTGGTTTACTAAGTGGTTCCCAGCTGGTGGGCAGCAGAGAAAGAGCCCTATCAGGGTGAAGTTTCTCATTTTTTAAAGATCAGCATCAGCTTCATC
This sequence comes from Heterocephalus glaber, assembly GCF_053883595.1. NCBI lineage: Eukaryota > Metazoa > Chordata > Mammalia > Rodentia > Bathyergidae > Heterocephalus > Heterocephalus glaber. The sequence goes on from NW_028258315.1 coordinate 17,143,233, forward strand.
AAAAAAATGTATAGTTAAATTAGCATATACAAAATTTCTAAATTTATCAAATATAGTTTCTATTGCAATTGGCACAATATTACCACTTCTTTGGAGAAATTAGAACTAGGGCTTTTACACTGTGACCAATTATATTTCTGACCAACATCTTAATTTTAAAATTAGATACCTTAGTTTAGTAAGAGAGTGTTTTTACAGTATCTTTTGGTAGATACCATGTTACACCAAAATTTTTATTTATATTATCACTGCAAAAAATTACTTTTATTTTGTTTTTATTTTTGGTACCGGGGATCGAACTTGGATCCTCCCGCTTGCAAGGCAGGCGATGGAACCACTGAGCTAAATCCCTGGCCCCCAAAATTACTTTTAAATATTAAACTTCTTGGGCCGGGGGTTTAGCTCAGTGGCTTCGCCGTGTGCTGTGCAAGCGCAAGGACCCAAATTCAATCCCCAGTAACCCGCCCCTCCCCGCCAAAATATTGAACTTCTTTTTTCCCCAGCACTGAATGTTGAAACCAAGGAGCATGCTGAGCTACATCCTCAGCTCTTTTTTATTTTTAAATTTTGAGATAGGATCTCACTAAGTTTCCCAGAACTGTGATCCTCCTGTCCTAGCCTCCTGAGCAGGTGAGATTGCAGGAAATGCTACCGTCCCTGGCTAAATGATGAACTTTTAAATGAAATTTCCAGTAAGAATCACAATAACAACACATGTTTCATCTTCAACGGACTCAGTTTCCAAAACCATTACTTTGATTTTATGAAGTAGATTAAAAATATCAAGCCATGACTAGAATGAATTAATTGATCTTTCTAGGCAAAGCCATGATCCTGAACAAAATGAACAACAGCGTACTGTTTATGAAATCCTTCCTGCCTTCATTATTAACACATCATAGTTTTGCTTCACTTTTTGCACAGTGAACACAAACTTTAAATAAAAAATTGGCAAAGTCAATTCCAAAGGGGCATTACTGGATCTAAATGTTGTGTAAGCACCTTCTACAGCTGCATATGATAAATCATAAGCTACAAGGACAGGGTTCTCAAAATAGTGGCTAATTTTTGATGTGAGCTATAGTACTTCTTCAGCTGATTTGTGTTTTGAGATTTTCACTCGGTATTAATATCACGTTGCTCCTCCATCATGGGTATGATGGTGGGGTAGGTGGCAAACGATGACATCTTCTGCAATCTTACATTCAGCATCAATTTATTTGAGAGTCAAATTTAGTTCTGTTTTTTAGAAATAGTACTGGGGATTGAACCCAGGGAGCACTGACTGACATCCCCAGTAATTCACTGAGACAGGGTCTTGCTAAGTTGCTCAGACTGACCTTTAACTCGTGAGCCTCTTGTCTCAACCTCCCAAATAGCTGGGATTACAGGTATGTAACAGCACACCGGGCTATACTTCTGCTGTAGAGTTTGTTATTGTTGAAAGGATTAATCACAATAAAAAAGCATTACCAGCATTTGTAGAAGCACATTATAGAAGACACGAGCAGGAGCCAGGTGAGGTGGCTCAAACCTATAATCCCAGCACTTGGGAGGCTGAGGCTGGAGGATCTTGATTTGGAGGCCAGCCTGGGCTAAACAGTAAGCTCCAGACCAGCCTGGAGTACATAGTGAGACCTGTTTCAAATAAACAGGCAACCCCCCCAAAAAAACAAAAACAAAAACAAAGCAAGAGCCAAATCATTGTGTTAGTCACTTTTCTTTATTTTTAATTATTTTTAGTCACTTTTCTTTAATTGCAACAAATGTCTGAAATAAATCAACTTATAAAGAGGAAAGGCTTACTTTGGTTCAATTTTGTATGTTTTAGTTTGTGGATGCTTGGCCCTTTGTCTTCCGGCCTGTGATGAGCTCATACTCATAGTGGGAGGGCATGGGAGAGGAAAACACTTGCCTCATGTCAGAATTACAGATAGAGACAGAGAGAAAGGGCATGACATTGGTAACTTAACTTAACACATAGGCCTTTGGGGACATTTGAAATCCAAACTGTAGCAGGTTCCTAGACTGGTATCTCTCTATTCTTTTGTTTTTTGGTACCAGGGATCAAACTCAGGTCCTTGCGCTGGCGCAGCAGGCGGGAAAACCACTGAGCTAAATCCCCGGCCCTGGTATCTCTATTCTTTAAGGCAGTTCTGTACTCTCAGCCTGTTTTCCTGCACATATCTCACATGCCCTAGCCTAAAATTTCTCCCATTTTCCCATTTGCCCCCAGCTGCACCTTGGCTGTTCTGTCGTCTTGTAGCCCAGGACATAGCACAACTAGCTGGTAAACCCAAATAATACAGGGCAGCGGCTGTGGACAAGTTCTCTCACCTCCAGTAGCACAGTTTTGGGCACAAAACTGTACTTGGAAGCCTTTATTTGAGGGATTGTTTGTTTTTATTTTCAAATTGTAGTCAAGTACCTTGCTGTCTGTTGTGGCTTGGGTTTAGATGTTCCCCCAAAGGCTCGTGCCACCGTTGGTAGCTTTTTCAGAGGCGGCTGAATCTAGAGTGTGTGATGCTGGAATTAAGGGTGTGTGGTTACTAAATCAGTGCACTGAGTGGTTTGGCACCGCCCTAATCCTGGTAGTCCGGATAAGATAAAAGGGGCAGGAAGATGCTATTAAGGTCCCTCGTTGCTTTTGCTACTGTGTGGGTGCCACGAACTGTTTCTCCTCTGCGATGCTCCTCTACCTTGTGCCACTCTGCCTTGGAGCCAGCTATGAACTGAACCCTCTACAAACTGTGAGCTAAATAAACCCTTCCTCCTTTAATTTTGAGCGTCGTGTATTTTGTCTCAGCAATGACAGAAAAGTAACTGAGACAGTGTCCTTGTAATGGACAAGTGCTAGTTCCACTGGGTGTAGAAAGGATTGGGGAAAGATTGTCCTTCATCTTTCAGATGTAAGATAATGTGATGTCTTTGCTGTCTGCTCATGTGTCTCAGAATACTTGGTAAGACCATGGAGAAAGCTGAAAATATAGAGGGTTACTAAAACAATCCCAGCTTATTTTAGAGAAACTGTTAATAACTTTTTATATGTAAAAAAGCAGGAAATGTTAAATCAGACAGGAAGGCAGGACACTATGCCTGAACCAGGACTGTCCAGGCCAAAAAGAGACCAGTTACAAGGAATACACATATTTTAAAGGAAGTTTCTTATAAGGACACTAGAGGGCGCTTTAGACTATAGTAAAAAATTCTTTTGTTTTACATAAACACTATCTCAGATTGATATAAATTTCAGTAGTGAACGGTTTAAAAACAGTAAATCAATATCAAGTAATTCTGATATATCTAGCACAAGAACAAATTCAAAACAGATGTTTTTATGTCCTCTCCCTCCTGCTTATAATTCTATTTTTGCTTTCTTTAGTAGTTTTATTTTTAATCTTCAAAAGTACTTGAAGGTTAGAGAAAGGCATTGTGACACTGGGGGAAGAATGTCCTTAGACTGGATGTCTGGTTCGGAGCTTGTGTTTCTGTCCCAACCTCTCTGATTCT